>NW_028270151.1:36519535-36779535 GCF_037043375.1 Chiloscyllium plagiosum | reverse complement strand
AATGCTCACAAAAATTGGCTAACCCAAACCGTGAATGCAACTGTGAACATGAATTTCTTTGCTCCAGGATTCCTCCAGGCCAGACTAGGAGACATCTCTCACATGTCCTCCCACTTCACAAGCCACTGAGACATTTGGGACCAAAGCTCTTAATGGCAAGACAGTGATATATATTATAAGCTCTCGCTGACCAGAGAGAACAAAGAGGGACATGTACATGCCTATGCTTGGATAATTGGCTGCCCCATGATGTAGGGTGACATTAACTGCACACATGTGGCTTTTTGAACCTTCATCTAAATGCATGGTTACTTTAACCATGCCTGGAACGCTGCAATTTTGGTTTTGTGACCAGGTCAACAATTCACATTCTTGTAATTTCTGCAGGTTGGTTCATCCACTTCATTTAGGGATGTGGTCATTTTCTGCATATATAAAGGCATTGTGGTTTTGCAGCTTGCTTCAGGGTAACACTGTGGCGAAAGTGGGTACTGCAGATTTCCTGATGAAGGGTTTTTGCCTGAAACGTCGATTTTCCTGCTCCTTGGATGTTGCCTGACCTGCTGTCCTTTTCCAGCACTATTCTAATCTCAGGGTAACATTGTGTTCGGTTTTTAATCTTCCTAATTGAACAACTGGAAATTTGTTTTCCAAAGGAACTCTTTAGCTTGTACTTCTTCCATTTTTTGGAATGAGTTTGAGATTAATACATTACTTTCTACTCAAGTGTGAAAATTCCTGGTTATGAAGTACATTTCTGTCTTGTGTCTGCTGCAGTGATCCAGGAAGGCTCAGTGCAAGCTGGAAGAACAGCATTTCACTTTCCACTTGGGGACCCTGCAGCCTTCAGGACTCAATGTCAAGTTCAATAATTTTAGAACCTAAACAGCTTCTTCTATATCCTTTAAGCACCCACCTCAGGTCCTGTCATGACATGGGTTGCTTTCAGCCCAGCCAATCCATTTTCATCTACTAATAGTCCTTATTATCAGTTTTTCTTTCTCCTTGGCATACTATCATCCATCCCTTTTTCTGGGCTCCAAGTCCACTTATCCACTCAATCCTTTCCTCCTCATGCCCACCTGTTTTCAGTTTATATACCACCTTTTCCTATTTCTATCAGTTCTGAAGAAGTGTCACTGGACTCAAAATGTTAATTCTATTTCTGTCCATGTATACTGCCAGACTTGTCTAATTTCTCAATTTCTGTTTTTGTTTCAGATTCCCAGCAGCTGCAGTTGTGTTTTATTATATATATAATTTCTAGTATTTGGTGTTCCCTATGTTGGAGAGCTACTTGTAGCAAACAAAGGCTCATTAGACAGGATCTCCCAAACCTATAGCCACTACTATCTAGAAGGAGAACAACAGTAGATACTGTACATGGGAATATCATCACCTGCAAGCTCCCCTCCAAGTCAATCACCATTCTGACCTGGTGTTGTATTGTCAGTCTTTCAGTGTCACTAAATGAAAAGTCTGGAACAACCTTCCCAACAATATTGTGGAATACGTACACTAAATGATCTGCAGTGGTTGAAGAAGGCAGCTCACCGGTAACGTTTCAAGTGCAACCAGGGATGGTCAACAAATGCTAGCCCAACCAATGACACCTACATCCCTATATGAATTTTAAAAAGTACTTTTAGCATTAATTGCAATGCCCATTCGATCATGTAGCTTAACTTTGTTAGTTACAAACAGTTTTGACAAACAAGTGTTAACAAGATCTGTTAACACTTGAGAATTCATGATTGTCAAAATGATGGTTTGGTTTGCTGTTTTCCCCTTTTGATTTGTCTTCTATTAGTGTTCTACCTCATTTACCTCCTGTGTGAATAATTCATTGGTCATTTGCTTTTCTGTGGTTTTGCCCTGCTTCAATACATTTTCTGAAAGTTTTACAATAAAAGCATCCAGTTTTAATAGCTAGACACAGTTCATGCCAGTGAGAAATTCATTGTTCCACAACATCGGCAAAGACGTTTAGTGTGTGTGATGTGTGATAGGATAACCACCACACTAAAAGTCCTTGCCAATGCTGTGGAACAATGAATTTGTTCTACCACTGTAATATCCCCTGTGCCTTTGCAGTTCTGTACCTTAAAATTGAATTGATTCAGAGAATCTCCTGTACCAAATTTGATCTTCTCCCCTTGGAATTGAACTGTAATGAGTCCAGACCTTTGCTTCACTCACCAGCTGGATGAGGTTCTCCAAAGTCAGGTTTTATGTACTCCAATGCATCGAGCAAAGATCAGACAAATAATCATTAATAATGCCTTCAACAATTTGGTTTCATATGAATTCTAACTTTAAATCACCATATTCACATCTCTCCATAGATACTTGTATTTTTCTGCTAGAACTTGCTCTTTCAAGAGTATCATTAGTTCTGTAGTAGGTGTAATTATAAAACGCTTTTAGCAATTCTCTGAATGCACCTCTTCCTTCTTTTACCTCTCAGCAAACAATAACATTAACTGCTATACTTCCAGTTATACATCAAAATATATCTACTTGTTCAGCTTCTGATTTATTATCCAGTTAATAAGTAGTCCATATCTCAAGGATTCTTCACTATGTCCAATTTTGTGTTCACTTCAGTCCATCTCTGAAACTGAAGCTGGCAAACTATTTCTGATGCTATGACTTCCTAACATGATTAATTATGATTTCTTTCAAAGTTCCCATTCTGCAGTAATGGCCAATCTTGCATACTTTTTACTGCCCTGGCTAGCTTTTCCCTCCTTTTGCAACTACAATGGAGAATTTTCCCACTTTTCACGGCTTTAATGGAAGACTTGTTCACTTGCTTAAATTGTCCAATACTTGTCTTAAATGATTGGGTACATGATTTCAGTGGCTCTCCACTCACAAGTTTTGTCTTTTGGTCCTTTTGGTTTCTTTTTTCTCTAGCTGTGCCTTGTGGCATCCATGCACTGTGGCAGTGATGTCAATTACAACTGCAATTTATTTTTCTTAATTATCACCCTATCAGTGAAACAACTGTGCTGTTTAAAGTTACCCGTCTGTCTCAACAAATTTGTGAACAGACTTATACAATTCTGCACAAGATTTTAACTACTTAGGGGTGAGTTGTGGCCCATCCTCAGTGATGACAATGTCGGGAATGCCATGTGTCAAGAATGCCTTCTTTAGGGAAGTTATGACAGCTTCAGAGTTGAACCAATTTGTAGCTTGTTATCTCAATGCAGATAGTAGTAATTCATAATAATGAGGAAGAATTTCCCTTTGAATTTGTATAGGTCCTTGCCAAAGCATTCCATGGTCTTGACAGAAAAGAGCTTGAAGTGGTTTTGTAGAAGGAAAGTAGCGTTTTAAAAATTCATTCGTGGAATCGCTGGTTGGCCAGCATTTATTGCCCATTTGTAGTTGCTTTTGAGAAGGTGATGGTAAGCTGCTTTCTTGAACCGCTGCAGTCCACCTGCAGTGGGGTGACCCACAAGGGAAATAATTCCTGTATTTGGACACAGAAACAATGAAGGAATGGCAATCTAAGTTAGGATGGTGAATGGCTTGGAGGGGAACTTGCAGATGGTGGTGCTTTTGCATCTTCTGACCTTGTCCTTCTGGATGGAAGTGGTTGTGGGTTTGGAATGGGCTGCCTGAGGACCTTTGATGAATTTCTGTAGTGCATCTTGCAAATAGTACACACTGAGCATTGGTAGGGAAGGAGTGCATAGCTGTGGATATGGGCCAATCAAGTGGACTGCTTTGTCCTGGATAGTGTCAAGATTCTTGAGAGTTGTTGGAGCTGCACTTCCCAGGCAAGTGGGGAGTATTTCATCACACACCTGACTTGTGATTGATCGATGATGGACAGGCTTTGGGGAGATGGAACATGAGTTATTCGCCATAGTATTTCCCTCCTTTTGCAACTACAATGGAGAATTTTCCCACTTTTCACAAACCATATGTTTGTATGGTGAGTCCAATTGAAATTCTGGTCAATGGTAACTCCCAGGATGTTGATAGTAGAGGATTCAGTGATGGCAACACCATTGAATATCAAGGAGCGGTGGTTAGATTGTTTCTTACTGGTGATGTCATATTGTCAAGGTCTTGTTGCATTTGAACATGAACTGCTTCAACATCTGAGGAGTCACGAATGTACAATTCATCAGTGAACATTCCCACTTCTGATCTTATGATGGAGGGAAGGTTATTGATGAAGCAGCTGAAGATGGTTGGGCAAAGACACTATCCTGAGGAACTCCTGCAAAGATGTCCTGGAAGTGAATGACTGACCACCAAAATCCATGACCATCTTCCAATGTGTTAGGTATGATGCAAACCAGATCCGATACCCATTAATTCCAGTTTTGCTGGGGCTCTTTCACATCACATTCAATCGGATGCAGCCTTGATGTCAAGGGCTGTCACTCTCACCTCACCTTTGGAATTCAGTTCTTTTGTCCATGTTTAAACCAAGACTGTAACGAGGTCAGGAGTGGCTGCAGTAGAACCCAAACTGGATGTCACAGGAGATTATTGCTGAGCAGGTGCTGCATTATAGTACTATTGATGACACCTTCCATCACTTTATAGATCAAGAATAGACTAAGAGGATAGTGATTGGCTGGGTTAGATTTGTCCTCCTTTTTTATGTACAGGAGGTACCATTTTGCACATTGTTGGTTAGTTTCCAGTGTTGTAACTTTACTGGAAAAGCCTGGCAAGGGGAGTAGAATATTCTGGAGTACAAGGCTTCAGTACCATTATTGCAATGTTGTCAGGGCATGTATCAAGAAATGGCTGGAGACACTGGATACTGGATATCACATGGAATGAATTAAATTGGCTCCAGATTGGTATCTGTAATGCTGGGGACCCTGGAGGAGGCCAAGATGGGTCATCCACTTTGCATTTCTAGCTGAAGATTGCTGAAAATGCTTCAGCCTTTTGCACTGATATGTTGGGCTTTTCTTTCATTTAGGATGAGGTTATTTGTTGAGCCTCCCCCTGTAGTGAGTTGTATAATTGTCCACCACCATTCATGACTGCATGTGGCAAGACTGAAGAGCTTAGATCTGATCAGTTGTTTGTGGGCTCACTTAGCTCTGTCTATTAACTGCTGCTTATGTTATTTGGCATGCAAGTAGTCATAGAGTCATACCTGTTTGATAACTTCATCAGGCTGACATTTCATTTTTAGATATGCCTGGTGCTGCTCCTGGCATGCCCTCCTGGAATTTCCATTGAAGCAGGGCTGATCCCCTGGCTGGGAGCTAATGGTCGAATGGCAGATATGTTGGTCCATGAGGTTGCAGATTGTGCTGGAGTACACTTCTGCTGTTATTGATGGCCCACAGCACCTCATGCATGTCCAGTCTTGAGTTGTTGGATCTTTTTAAAGACTGTCCCATTTAGTACATGATAGTGCCACACAACACAGTGGAGGTTACTCTCAATGTGAAGGTGGGATTTTGTTTCCAGAAGCATTGAGGAGATAGGCTGACCATCCATCAAGGCAGTATATACATGTGTTTCAATATTCTTGCAACTTGGATGCTGTTACATGTAAGTACTTAGTGGCTAGGTTTGCAAAGGCTTCCAATTTATTAATTAAGAATTCATCTTCCTGTTCACCATACATAGTGGTATACTTCATAACGTATCAGAGGCGGTTTGTTATTTGCCCTATACAACATTTGTCATGGAATCACATTGCTTCAGCGTCCATCAAAATCTGTGCATCTTTAGTCACATCTCTGTAATTTCTTTCACATTCAGTCAGGTTACCACTTCTCTGCAATTAGCTTCAATCTTAAAACGCAGTCAGCAAACCTCTTGCATGACTATGTAGCTGCAGCACTTCTTTACCTTTGACAGGTTTCAGTAAAGGATCTCAACTGCAAGTAAACTGGTCTTCCGTCACTCTGAATCTGGAACAAGATAGTTCCTAATTCTCTTGATGACAAACCAGCCACAACAATAGTTGAAACACTTGGATTGTAGTAGGGTGGACCTCAGAAGATTTTGCATCTCTTATTTTCTTAAAAGATTATTGCCAATGCTCAATCCAAAACTACACTTTGCCTTGTCTAAGAAATTGTCTCAAAAGGTCCATTCATAGAGCTAAGTGGGGTAACTTATAAATTTACCTATTTCTTTGTTGATCATTCTCATAAATCTTTGGAATTCTGTGATATTCCTGAGTTACAAAAATCAGTTTATTACTTTTCTTTCCGTGAGTCATCAATGATTCCTGATTCATTGGCTTTAAGAATTTCATTGTATGTTTTGAGGCCTCACACCTCTCAGTAAGTGTTAATCCAGAATCTTGCAGTGTATTTACTCTCTTGTTATATCCTCCCTC
Source organism: Chiloscyllium plagiosum (assembly GCF_037043375.1). Taxonomy (NCBI): domain Eukaryota; kingdom Metazoa; phylum Chordata; class Chondrichthyes; order Orectolobiformes; family Hemiscylliidae; genus Chiloscyllium; species Chiloscyllium plagiosum. Next base: position 36,773,192 of record NW_028270151.1, on the reverse strand, counting down.
TGTTGAATCATAGATCAAAAGTTACTCCATACAACAAATGACACTTTTTACACCTCTTAAAATGTTAGACATTGCCCTTTAGAGTATCTTCATTGTGGAGGTGTATCCAAAAAGTGACAACTAAAACAGTAATGAAGGTTATTAGAATTTTTGACTCCTTATCCAGCGGTGACTTTTTGCCTAAAACATTGTAATGATGGTACTTGTTGTGAGTTTGCTTTAACTTTGTGACAGATAAATGCCATGGGTGTACTTGTATTCTATAACCTTATTCAGTTGTGTTATGGCAAATTCTGATAAGATCCATTTTGGAACTGGTACTTATTAGTGGGACCTACTTGGTATAAAGAGACAAATGGGTATAGAACCCATTCTTAGCATGATGTGATACACCCTTTTCAGTTTGCTAAGCCTCTGACCAGTTGTGGAAATTCACTTTTGAATTTGTTCCTCTTCTTAATCATTAACTTTTCCAAATTTAACAATTAACTTGAGACTCAAGTGTCATCCTACTCAATAATGTACATTCTTGGATCTAAGTGATATAGGGGAGAAAGTGAGGCCTGCAGACGCTGGAGATCAAAGCTGAAACTTTATTGCTGGAACAGCACAGCAGGTCAGGCAGCATCTAGGGAACAGAAGATTCGACGTTTCGGGCACATGCCCTTCTTCAGGAAGAAGGGCATGTGCCCGAAACGTCGAATCTTCTGTTCCCTAGATGCTGCCTGACCTGCTGTGCTGTTCCAGCAATAAAGTTTCAGCTCTGAGTGATATAGGACCTTAAGACCATAAGAAATAGGAACAGGAGTAGGCCATTCAGTCCCTTGAACCTGATCCACCATTAAATAAGATCAACACCAACCCAACAACATCCCTTATATTCACTTTCCTGCATTTTCCCCATAACCCTTAAAGTTCCTTAAAACTCCTATATGTTTCAATGAGATTATCTTGAGTTTTTCTGAACTCCAGCATCTATCTTCTACTCATAAGAAAATCCCTCAATGCCAGAGGTTATCCTCGTGAATGTTGTAATAACATAATTTTCCAGAGATTTCTCTATTTTTATAATTTGAATGCTGCATTCAGCTGACTTAAACTTTGATGTTGCAGGGATATTTACGCTTGTCAAAAATCTAAAAATCACATTTTAAAAGTTAGGATTGCCCATTTAAGATAAACACGTGAACCTTTTTTTAAAAGTGGATCATGAGTCTTCGGTGATCTCTTCCTCAATACATAGTCCATGCTAGAGCGATTAAATATTTTTAAGGCAGATGCCACAAAGATCGGTGCTGGGCCCTCTACTTTTTGACATTTACATAAATGATTTGGATGCGAGCATAAGAGGTACAGTTAGTAAGCTTGCAGATGACACGAAAATTGGAGGTGTAGTGGACAGCAAAGACGGTTACCTCAGATTACAACAGGATCTGGACCAGATGGGCCAACGGGCTGAGAAGTGGCAGATGGAGTTTAATTCAGATAAATGCGAGGTGCTGCATTTTGGGAAAGCAAATCTTGGCAGGACTTATACATTTAATGCTATGGTCCTAGGGAGTGTTGCTGAACAAAGAAACCTTGGAGTGCAGGTTCATAGCTCCTTGAAAGTGGAGTCGCAGGTAGATAGGATAGTGAAGAAGGCGTTTGGTATGCTTTCCTTTATTGGTCACAGTACTGAGTACAGGAGTTGGGAGGTCATGTTGCAGCTGTACAGGACATTGGTTAGGCCACTGTTGGAATATTGCATGCAATTCTGGTCTCCTTCCTATCAGAAAGATGTTGTGAAACTTGAAAGGGTTCAGAAAAGATTTACAAGGATGTTGCCAGTGTTCAAGGATCTGAGCTACAGGGAGAGGCTGAACAGGCTGGGGCTGTTTTCCCTGGAGCGTCGGAGGCTGAGGGGTGACCTTATAGAGGTTTACAAAATTATGAGGGGCATGGATAGGATAAATAGACAAAGTCTTTTCCCTGGGGTCAGGGAGTCCAGAACTAGAGGGCATAGGTTTAGGGTGAGAGGTGAAAGATATAAAAGAGACCTAAGGGGCTACTTTTTCACACAGAGGGTGGTACGTGTATGGAATGAGCTGCCAGAGGATGTGGTGGAGGCTGGCACAATTGCAACATTTAAGAAGCATTTGGATGGGTATATGAATAGGAAGGGTTTGGAGGGATATGGGCTGGGTGCTGGCAGGTGGGACTAGATTGGGTTGGGATATCTGGTCGGCATGGATGGGTTGGACCGAAGGGTCTGTTTCTATGCTGTACATCTCTATGACTTATGACTAAGTACATAGATGCTTGATTGGCAAGGGATGAAATGTTCCCAGAGAAGACAGAAATTTGGAATAATCAGATCAGGTCTCAAAGGGCCAACTCCTATTCCTGCTTTGAATTCCTATGTTTGTAACTGATTCTCTCTGGACCCTGAATTCAGATCGATAATGGTTGCAGAATCATTTTGTTCACCCTTTTTCACTTCATTACAAAATACTGAGACTCCCATTCCTGTGTATAATTTAAAACTATAAAAATATCCATGAACTCTGATGTTAGTGCTCTGGTTTAGGCATTTTTATTCTTTGATTTCACCAAGAATTTTTTTTTTAAGCTGTCTCATTCTTTTCTTCCTTACAGCTCTTGTCAAAAGTTTGTTTTTAAATCTTTGCTCTGCAGATGCAGGCTTTTTGGAATTACATGTTGGATGAAATTGACTGACTTTGTCACATGCATGATGTTTGCAGTTCAGATAGGATAGTTTCCCTACTGAAGTGGGGGCATTGTAAAATGGCATATGGGGCCTGTTCAGAATGCTATTTTGGCTATTGCCATGATGTACTTTCAATTTAGCACAAAATACACTGAATGGCTTTTTTCAAAGTATTTCTCTCTCCCCAAACAAATACCCAATTTTGTTTTGGCACTTTCCATGCTTAATTGGTAGCATACCTTGGTCAAAAACAGATGTCTACAAATGAAGGAAGACTGGCAATTTCTTCCAAGACAAACTGACAATTATGCTGCCACTTATTACCTTTAACATTGCAAACTCAATTGTCAGCTAAGTAGTAAAATCTGTGAATGAACAAATCGTCCACACCAGGTCTCTGCAGTTGCTGATTAAATTTAGTTTGCTCAAATATTGTTTCAATGAATTAAAATACGAGGCAAAGGCTCCAGTGATTTCCTTTGAGAAGGTGTTTCCTCATTCATCCCGGCCAGCTAGTACACCATTTGTGATGTTCACAAAAATATACAGCAAAGTACTGACTTGATCCTTCTTAGTCTGAGAGCTATCGAGAGTCACAGAGATTTTACAACACAGAAAAGGCTGCATAGTCTTCAAACATCCATCAATTCTAATTCTATTTTCTCGCACTTGATTGGTATCCTTTATGCTATGGCATTTCAAATGTTCATCTAAATAGTTCTTAAATGTCTTGAGGATTCCCATCTCTACCATGCTTGTAAACAGTGAGTTCCAGGTACCCACAAACATCTGGGTGAAAATATGTTGCCTAAAATACCCTCTAAACCTCCTGCTCCTTATTTTAAAACGGTGTCCCTTTTGTAGCGATTGTAATGAAGTCAGCCGGGTGAACTTCATAGAATGAGGTCCCTGATTGCACCAGGTTAACAGCCCTAAACAGGGAGCCCTGGCTGACAGATATAAAACGAGTGTCAGAGGTTCTATTCAGTCTGACAGTTAGCTCTGAGGAAGCTGGACCATTGTCAAGTACTATGCACATGGTGACGAGATTTATGGAGATATTTCAGTGGTGATGAGAGAAATTAATACACTCCTGAAGAAATTCACTCATAACAGTTGTCTTTGAGTTGGGGTAAGTATTTCTGGCATCATGCCATTGTTTCATCTCGATAGCTGCTGCCAATCCTGCTGAGTTTTTCCAATTTCAATTTTTGTTCCTGATTCCCAGCATCTGCAGCATTTTTTTGTTTAAGATTTTCTAGATGTTGACTTAAAAAGCTCTCCTAGACACATTTTGAGAATTCCATGAGAATGCCCCTAGGACCCTTTTTGCACTATGGAAGCCTCTGTACGAATTTTGCAACCTTTTCCTGTGGTGGCCTGCTCCATTGTCAACAAAATGCCAGCAGCTCTATAAAATGGCCTATAAGCCAGGCCCCAAATATGCAAATCAGCTGCATGCCTCTATGGAATAGGCAGCCATTCAGCATTGCAATTTGCTGCTAGAAAACATTCCGGCAGAAGAAAAGCATCAGGGAACAATTCTTCAAATATGATAAAAAAGGAAAAGGAGCAATAACAGGGGTATGGTGAGAAGAGATAATTTGAGATGGAGAAGGCAGGCGGAATACACCCAGCAAGAACAGTTTAGCTAAGTAACCTACTTACATGTTGTGAATTTAACGTAATATGTTACTATCAATGACAGACCTGTTTTTAGGATTTTTCCTTTACTTGTGTAGTACTATGATAGTCTATCCTTTTTTCAACATGCATTTTTACACATGAATTTGTGAGATTAAATTAAATCTAGCTTGTGATTTAATCAAAGCCAGCAAAATAATATGGAACTGAACTTTGTAGCATAGTACATTGAGGTAAAACAACATTCTCAAATATTTCAGTTTACATTATAATAAGTTACTGATGATAAGGATTTTTCTGTTCAACCTATAGTTTGCAGTGCACTCAATTTGGCAGTGCAGAAAACTATCACTGTTGTCTGCTTAAAATATAATGAATATTAAATATTTACAAAATGTAACTTGGACCAAAGTTATAATAATCAAAATCATTTAATTCCTATATCAGTTACTACTTTAAATTAGCATGGCTTTCTGCATTTGCTTGTCTGTTTCAAATTAAAATCAACCATACAATTTAAATATTAATAGAACAGTAATCTATAAACTGCCCAGCTTTATGCAAATATGGTCCGCAAATTATCATTGTTGATATTAGAAACATAGTGCTGATAATTATGTGCAACTAAACTCCATTAGGATATTTCTAGGCTCCCAGGGTTCTGTAGCATCATCTACAACAGCTTCATGTCCTTTCTTAAAAAAAATTGCTTTGAAACAATGATTAACAATCGTAATTTTAAACAATGTCATGTTCCAAAAACTCAACACAGCAGCCAGTGTATCTAGGTTAGGATCCTAGCCACTTTTATTTTGCAATGCCATAAGGACTGGTACAGGGTCCACTGCTCTTTGAACCTATATAAATGACTTGGATATGAACATAGGAGATATGGTTAGTAAGCTTTACAGAAGACACCAAAATTGGTAGTGTACTCCACAGAGAAGAAGGTTACCTCAGAGTACAACAGCTCCATGATCAGATGGGCCAATGGCCGAACAGTGGCAGATGGAGTTTAATTTAGATAAACGTGAGGTGCTGCATTTTGGCAAGGCAAATGAGGGCAGGACTTATACACTTAATGGGAAGGTCCAGAGGAGTGTTATAGAACAAAGAAACCCTTGAGTACAGGTTCGTAGTTCCTTAAAAATGGAATCACGGGTAAACAAGATAGTGAAGAAGGTGTTTGGTATACTTGCCTTTATTGGTCAGTGCATCGAGTATAGAAATTGGGAAGTCATGTTGCCACTATACATGACATTGGTTAGATCACTTTTGGAAGATTGTGTTCAATTCTGGTCTCCATGCTATCGGAAAAATGTTGTGAAACTCGAAATTGTTCAGAAAAGATTTACAAGGATATTGCTAGGATTGGAGGGTTTGACGTACAGGGAGAGGCTGACTAGGCTGGAGCTGTTTTCCCTAGAGCATTGGAGGCTGAGGGGTGACCTTACAGAGGTTTATAAAATCATGAGAGGCATGGATAGGATGAATAGACAAGATATTGTCTTGAGTCCAAAACTAGAAGGCATAGGTTTAAGGTGAAAGGGGAAAGATTTAAAAGGGATTTAAGAGGCAAATTTTTCATGCAGAGGGTGGTGTGTATATGGAATGAGCTGCCAGAGGAAGTATTGGAGGTTAGTACAATTATAACATTACAAAGGCATCTAGATGGGTATATGAATAGGATAGGTTTACAGGGATATGGGCTAAATACTGGCAAATGGGACTAGATTAATTTAGGATATCTGGTTGGCATGGACGAGTTTGACGGAAGGGTCTGTTCCCATGCTGTACAACAAATCTATGTTGGATTTACCACAGGCTATAAAATCTACAAACTAATTGTATGTCAACCAGATCTTGGTGGATAAACCAAGAATTTTGGAACTGAATAATTCAGCAGTCGTTTAACTGGACAGGCTATTCCTAAACTCAAAATTCTGCTAAAATTCCCGAAACTAGAGATGATATTTCTGGACTGTTAATTGTTTTCTCAAGAGTATCCTCCTCTATCCAGATCTTTGCTGTTGACTTATTTTAACACAGAGTGCTACGAGCCCAGCTGATATTATTACTGGGCAAAATCCTATACTGAAATCTGGCTTGATAGATTGGTTTCATTTTGGATTTTGACAGGGTATTCTCTCACTGAAACACAAGCAGATTTTGTTTCAATGATAAAGCAGAAACTGATTTCACACAAGATGAAAACAAAATAGAATAAATCAAAACTACTGAGACACAACAGAAGTTTAAACATTTTCAAACAAATGGTAAAATATAATCCTACTACTCCAAAAATGAATCTTCACAGATCTCAAAAGCATTCCTATACAGTACTGCAACAAGAGAAGAATCCCTTTCTCTAATACTTCAATAGGTTTAACTGTGAGTCAAAAAGTATGACGCTGGCAAAGCATAGCCGGTCAGGCAGCAGAGGAGCAGGAGAGTTGGCGGTTTGAGCATAAGCTCTTCATCAGGATTTCCTGAAGTGTCGACTCCCTTCATCCTTGGCTGCTGCCTGACCGACTGTGCTTTTCCAGCGCCACACTTTTTGACTCTGATCTCCAGCATCTGCAGTCCTCAGTTTCTCCTTAATTTAACTGTGACTTCAACTTTCAGTCTAAGAGGTCTCATAGCCATCTCCAATAGCTTGTGGTTTCTGGTGAGCAGGTCACATTGTTTTTTTTTAAACAAGCATCTATATCCCAATTTGCAAGAAGGCCAGCTGCTGGATGGGTACATATTAATTCTTGATGGAACATATGGCAATTATCCTGGTAAATGTTTAGATTTATTTTCAATTCTTAGGGGTTAATTGCTAGGGTTAGATCAAGTAATGTGCATTCAATTATGAAATGACTAATTAGAGACTGAAGTTCATAGTTCATATTTTCTTACAGTTTAAAATTCATCTAGGAGATGAGTGCAGATAGCTGTTTCTTTTTGTTTTGTTGCGATCCGCTGTTCAATAGTGGTCCCAAGGAAAATTAACGGGATCACGGTTGTCATGTCACTGGCCCTAGTGTACTGGAATGGAATGCTAGTATTAGCAACGTTAACCATGAAATTATCAGATCGACATAAAAACCCATCTGGGCCACTGGCATCTTTCAGAGATGGATACCTGTGACCAAAAAGTAGAGGTATCAATTGTATGTAAGGAAGACAGCAAATAGGAAATGCAGTTAAATGGCATAAAGAAAAGGACAATGGTGTTTAAACTGGTTAAAACAATGTTAAGAAGTGTGAGGGAAGTAGTTTTCAATGTCTCACATTATGAACTCTGAAGACAAATGACATGAACAGATATGACAACAACCAAAAACACTTAACTTTTTAATACTTGTATTTGTTTATTTGTTCAATAAAATTCAAAAATAAATTAAAAAGTGAACTATATTCACTAGAAACAATCAAGTACATTTTAAACAGCCAACACAAAGATTCATCTTACAGATTTAAAGGCAGTCCCCAACAGCACACACGGTATTAATCTCAACCACAGTTTTACTCTCCAATATTTCCAGGTATACTTTCAATTCTTTCATTTTTATTCGATTCAGTTGTCAGGTTGCTTCTGACAGTAGTGTTACTGTTTCCCAACTTCCTTGGTTACAATGTGCAGCAAAATACACACACTTCCAGATCTCATTAAACTCTTCTCCCAGAATCAGTCTTTTTGGTCTTTTCCATTTTTCTGTTATTTCATTCCTTAGCTTTTTCCCACTCAGTTCAGTTTCATAAAATTCCTCAACTGTTCTCCTTTTCCTAAAACACCTAAGCATCTGTTGTGCTCCCAAACTCAGCTCCTTATTAGCTTCTGTTTCTTTGGCAACTGAAGACCACCAGATTTCTCAGACATTTAATGTCACAGCGAGGAAAACCAGTCCAAACAGAAAATGCCTGAGAAACTCATCAGGTCTGGCAGCATCTACGGAAAGAGAATCAAAGTTTACATTTCTAGTCTGATAATGGTTCTTTGGTTGCTGAGTCTCTTCAACATTTTCTGCTTTTTAGTTCAGACTTGCAGAATTTATAGTATTTTACTTTTAAAAGAAACCCGTTCTCCAGAAACTCAGCTTTGGACTCTGTTTCAGTTAAGAACAGACCCCAAATTAAAAATACAAGCTTTGAAGCCATTTCATCTCATTTATTATTTTGCAGAAGTAACAATGCTGAACTACAAAGCTACAGATGGGTGTGAGCGGGGGGGGCGGGGGGGGGTGAAATCAAAGCTGTTAAATTCAGAGTGCTCTGCAATCACTGCTACTTGCAGCATGAATTCCATCTAATCAAAAAATATATCAAGAGACAGAACCATGAACACCTCAAAAGATGGCAAAGAATGTCTGAAACCAAGTTTATGTTTAGTCTCCAAGGTAATCACAGAATGAAATTACTTGTCCAAAAAACTTTTAACTATTGAAACATGAGTGAATGAGGAATGGCAGCAAGTGGTGTGATTACTGCATGCTGTAGTAAATGATCTCACAAAGAATTGTACTGTTGTGAGAAACAAAGCTCACACATTTCAACAATTGCAGTCTGAGACAAAATCTGAATCAGTAGTGTCCTTTATTTTACACTTGTAAGAGGGTGTGATATCCAGAGACATACACACCCTCAATTCAATTAATACACAACATTTATATAATTTGGTCTCTTTTGTTTTACATTGCTCCTCCCCTGTTTACATCTTCCACTTCCCTAAGACCGGCACCCATTACTCCTGTTTATCTCTTGCCTTATCCGGCCTTGTCTGTGACAAAATGCTTATTTCTGGCCTCACAAGGCCGTTTGACCTCATCCCGCTATAGGTCATTGATAGGCATATTCTTTCTTCATCATTATCTACCCCCTCCATCTGTGCCTTCCCCTTCCATACTGATCCTTATGACCCTTTTAATTGGGGTTTGTTCCTGTGTCTCTGTAAAAGTGGGAAACAGATGTTTATACCTACTGTTTGTACAGGCGTATCTAGCTTAACTTCATCCCCTCATATCATCTTATCTATTCGCCCATAATATCTACCATTGTTTTGCTGTCACGTTTCATTCTTGCATACAATTTTAGCTAATACAAAAACAATTATGTATTTCCTCCACATAGTTTCCATTCTTGTTGACTCAGCTCTTGGCTAAAACAATTACACACTGGTGTGAGTTCATTTACTTTGTAAATGGAATTGCAGAAGTAACACTATTTTTCCCACATCCCCACACTGTCTTATTGCTGGTATGGTTTAACTAAAAGAAATCATGCATGTTGGTGTGATTACATTTCTGTCAATTTACGTTAATAATCTGTTATTCCTGCACTCTGAACATCTTTTTCATATTGTACATGATGAAAGTTCTGGAAAAGGCTCCCTGTGGGGAAAAAAAATCAACTAATCGCCTTAGTTATAATGGATTATGTCAGAATAAAAAATAATGTCAACATGTGTAATTTGATTCCTCTAATTTCCTACAGGAAATAAAGTAAACAAATGTTAAGAATACAATGGCCAGGGGCATAATTTGACAAAGGCAACTGTGGATACAATAAAATGTAATAATCAACTAAGTAATAAAGGTTAGAAAATTACATTTATTGGCCTAGATCTTCTATGGGGGGCCATCATCATGATTGCCATTTTGTCCATCGCAGCATAGGTTGCAAGGAGTAGTCAACAGGTTGGGGAGGGTTAGGAGTCTGAGTTAATTGGTGGATCAGTTGTGCAGGAATTTTCTGCCTAATATTTCCAGCGTAACAATTCAGGGACGTAAATCAGAATTGTCTGTCTCCCCAATACTCACTAAAAATTACAGATTTTTGTGGAGGGTTCCAGGAGCAGAAGTACCCATCCGGCGTTCAAACTTTCTGGTCAGTTCCGTGCTACGGAATTAAACGTGCGGGGAGTGTCGTAGTCAATCAGGCAGTTTGTTCTCATCTGTTCGAGGTCGCGGGTGCGTTTATGATCAGAGATAATTGGTGATTTCGGTACGCATCGTGAATCATCTCAGTTGTTCCGGAGATTAGAATAACTCAAATCTAATACTTTAAAATAAATCAGCAGTGGGGCAAGGTGAGTTTACTGGAGGATCTAAAATTGCTATGTTTTCACAGAAGGTAATCCAAGATACTGAAAATTGACTCCAATCCCTGTGTACACTTGTCATTTCCCTTTCACACAAGCTCTCCACAGTAAAAAGAAGTTTCAAAAAAGAATAATTGCTACAAATGATACCTCTACTTCTCTCTCCATAGATACTGACAGACCTGCTGAGGTTCTCCAGTATATTAATTTTCATAAGTTCCGAATTGCGCAGATCCCATTAAAGTCACATATTCAATTAGAAATTTGATGTTTTTTTTCCCTTTAACACAAAGTTAAGGTAGGCAATGCCATTTTATAAGCACCTAATTTCGTTACCAGGACATGTCGCTGTGGCCTTCACTACTCCTGAGCTCATCACACCTGCCGCCTCCTACAAGTGACAACAAGCCGCCGATTGAAAGCGACGCCCCCCGCACGTGAAGGGGCGGGGCCGGGGCCAGCCTATCCACTCACGCAAAAGGACGCCCCACCAATCACAGGACAGAGTGACAATCGGCCCGTCAACGGCGGTCATTTTACGACAGTAATACTGATGTACGGCACAGTTCGCGAACGGTTGTGTTGGTCACGTGTGTTTTTCAGTTGGGATGCAACGACTAATCGGTAAAGGATGTTAGCACGTAGCTAATGTTTATATTTCGCGATTAAAAATGGTAAGTTGTTGAATGGTTTAAATCTGAAAGGCTGTCTCTCTTTAGAGAAGCAGATTACACACTCAGTGCAAAGACCTGAGTGCTTTTAAAACAGCTTCAGATTTGCAATCATCTTGTGCTTTTCACGATACTTGTACGAGCAGATTCATTAGCGACCCATTTATAATTGAGGCTAGCGGGGCGATGTGACTGAGCCATGAGGGACATAGCCAAGATCTTTTTCCTAAGATGGGAGAGTCCAAAACTGGAGGGCATAGCTTTAAGGTAAGAGAGGAAAGAGTTAAAAAGGGCCTGGGGGTTAACTACCACACGTAGAGTGTGGTGCGTGTACGGAATGAGTTGCCAGAGTAAGTGGTGGAAGTTGGTACAACTAAACACTTAAAAGGAATCTGGATGGGTTTATGAATAGGAAGGCTTTAGAGCAATGTGGGCCAAATGTTGGCACATGGGACTTGAGTCAGATTAGGATGTTTGGTGAGAGTAGATGTATTGGACTGACAGGTCTATTTCTGTGTTGTATGATTTGAAGTCTGGCACGCAACATTTATGAAATAAAACAAAACTTTGGATTCTGGAGATCTGAAACAAAAATTGTTGGAGAAATTCAGCAGATCTAACAGCATCTGTGGGAAGAAAGCAGAGTTAATGTTTTAAGTCCATTTGAGAACAGAAGTGAGTCAAACAGTCAGGGCAGGCAGGGACAAGGTAGGACTAATAAATTAAATTGCATTTATTTCAATGCAAGGGGCCTAACAGGGAAGGCAGATGAACTCGGGGCATGGTTAGGGACATGGGACTAGGATATCATAGCAATTACAGAAACACAGCTCAGGGATGGGCAGGACTGGCAGCTTAATGTTCCAGGATACAAATGCTACAGGAAGGAGAGAAAGGGAGGCAAGAGAGGAAGGGGAGTGGCATTTTTGATATGGGACAGCATTACAGCTGTGCTGAGAGGATATTCCTGGAAATACATCCAGGGAAGTTATTTGGGTGGAACTAGGAAATAAGAAAGGAATGATCATCTTATTGGGATTGTATTATAGACCCAGTAATAGTTAGAGGGAAATTGAGAAACAAACTTGTAAGGAGATCTCAGCTATCTGTAAGAATAATAGGGTGGTTATGGCAGGGGATTTTAATTTTCCAAACAAAGACTGGGACTGCCATAGTGTTAAGGGTTTAGTTGGAGAGGAATTTGTTTAGTGCGTACAAGACAATTTTCTGATTCAGTAAGTGGATGTACCTACTAGAGGAGGTGCAAAACTTGACCTACTCTTGAGAAATAAGTCAGGGCAGGTGAGTGAGGTGTCAGTGGGGGAGCACTTTGGGGCCGGTGACCATAATTCTATTAGATTTAAAATAATGATGGAAAAGGATAGACCGGATCTAAAAGTTGAAGTTCTAAATTGGAGAAAGGCTAATTTTGACGGTATTAGGCAAGAACTTTCAAAAGCTGATTGGGGGCAGCTGTTCGTAGGTAAAGGGACAGCTGGAAAATGGGAAGCCTTCAGAAATGAGATAACAAGCATCCAGTGAAAGTATATTCCTGTCAGGGTGAAAGGAAAGGCTGTTAGGTATAGGGAATGCTGGATGACTAAAGAAATTGAGGGTTTGGTTAACTAAAAGAAGGAAGCATATGTAAGGTATAGGCAGACAGGATAGATCAAGTGAATCCTTAGAGTATAAAGGAAGTAGGAGTATACTTAAGAGGGAAATCAGGAGGGCAAAAAGCAGACATGAGATAGCTTTGGCAAATAGAATTAAGGAGAATCCAAAGGGTTTTTACAAATACATTAAGGACATAAGGGTAACGTGGGAGATAATAGGGCCCCTCAAAGATCAGCAAAGGTGGCCTTTGTGTGGAGCTGCAGAAAATGGGGGAGATACTAAGAGTATTTTGCATCAGTATTTGCTGTGGAAAAGGATATGGACGATATAGACTGTAGAGAAATAGATGATGACATCTTGCAAAATGTCCAGATTACAGAGGAGGAAGTGCTGGATGTCTTGAAACGGTTAAAGGCGGATAAATCCCCAGGACCTGATCATGTGTACCCGAGAACTCTGTGGGAAGCTAGAGAAGTGATTGCTGGGCCTCTTGCTGAGATATTTGTATCATTGATAGTCACAGGTGAGATGCTGGAAGATTGGAGGATGGCAAACGTGGTGTCACTGTTTAAGAAGGGTGGTAAGGACAAGCCAGGGAACTATAGACCAGTGAGCGGGACCTCGGTGGTGGGCAAGTTGTTGGAGGGAATCGTTGGGATAGGATGTACATGTATTTGGAAAGGCAAGGACTGATCAGGGATGGTCAGCATGGCTTTGTGCATGGGAAATCATGTCTCTCAAACTTGATTGAGTTTTTTGAAGTAGTAACAAAGAGGATTGATGAGGGCAGAGTGGTAGATGTGATCTATATGGACTTCAGTAAGGTGTTCGACAAGATTCCCTATGGGAGATTGATTAGGTGGTAGAGGGTTGTTTTTCAGACTGGAGGCCTGTGAACAGTGGAGTGCCACAAGGATCGGTGCTGGGTTGTGTACTTTTGTCATTTACATAAATGATTTGGATGCGAGCATAAGAGGTACAGTTAGTAAGTTTGCAGATGACTCGAAAATAGGAGGTTTAGTGGACAGCGAAGAGGGTTACCTCAGATTACAACAGAATCTGGACCAGATGGGCCAATGGGCTGAGAAGTGGCAGATGGAGTTTAATTCAGATAAATGCGAGGTGCTGCATTTTGGAAAAGCAAATCTTAGCAGGACCTACACACTTAATGGTAAGGTCCTAGGGAGTGTTGCTGAACAAAGAGACCTTGGAGTGCAGGTTCATAGCTCCTTGAAAGTGGAGTCGCAGGTAGACAGCTAGTGAAGGCGGCGTTTGGTATGCTTTCCTTTATTGGTCAGAGTATTGAGTACAGGAGTTGGGAGGTCGTGTTGCGGCTGTACAGGACATTGGTTAGGTCACTGTTGGAATATTGCATGCAATTCTGGTCTCCTTCCTATCGGAAAGATGTTATGAAACTTGAAAGGGTTCAGAAAAGATTTACAAGGATGTTGGCAGGGTTGGAGGATTTGAGCTATAGGGAGAGGCTGAACAGGCTGGGGTTGTTTTCTCTAGAGCGTCAGAGGCTGAGGGGTGACCTTATAGAGGTTTACAAAATTGAGGGGCATGGATATGGTAAATAGGCAAAGTCTTTTCCCTGGGGCCGGGGAGTCCAGAACTAGAGGGCATAGGTTTAGGGTGAGAGGGGAAAGATAGGAGACCTAATAGGCAACCTTTTCACACAGAGGGTGGTACGTATATGGAATGAGCTGCCAGAGGAAGTGGTGGAGGCTGGTACAATTGCAACATTGAAGATGCATTTGGATGGGTATATGAATAGGAAGGGTTTGGAGGGATATGGGCTGGGTGCTGGCAGTTGGGACTAGATTGGGTTGGGATATCTGGTCGGCATGGATGGGTTGGACTGAAATATCTGTTTCCATGCTGTACATCTTTTACTCTATGACTCTTCATCAGAATTGATAGTTAGTAATAAGTGGTATTTTTGCTGAAGTTGATGTGGGAAGGTAAGGGATAGGTGGAGATGGAGCCTAGAAAGACATGGAAGGGGTAGGTAAACACGATTAGATAGCTGGCCAGGACATAGCTTTTAATCACTTATATTGCTTGAGTTAGAAAATGAGTTAGCTTTGCTGAATGCAATCAGTATAATGTGCCTAGGAGTACAATGGAATGGATGATTGCTAAAAGCAACATGTACTAACCAGACTAGATGTGGGGTGGCTGAAAAGGGTGGAATAAGGGAGGAGCTGCCAGGGGATGATGAAATTAGGCTTTAAAGTTATTGAATTTGGTGTTGAGCTCCAGGAACTGCGGGGTCCCCAAGTGGAAAATGAGACATTGCTTTTTGAGCTTGTGCTGAGGCTGGCTGGAATGCTATGGCAAACCTGTGAAAGGAAAGTTGCAGTGCAAATGTGGCTGTGTTGAAATGAAAGGCAATGAAGTTTGGGATTACTTTTGCAGGTGTTCTGCAAAGTTGTCACCCAGCCTGTATTTTGTCTCTGCAACACAGAGCACATTGAGAACATCAAATACAGTAGACTAAATTGAGTGAAGTCCAAGTAAATCACTGCTTCACCCAGAAGGTGTGTCTGGAGCCTTGGATGATGGGGAGATAAAGGGGCAGATATTACACCTTCTGCAATTGAGTGTGGAAGGAAGGTGCAGTGGGAGTGTGTAGAAATGTTGGGAATGGAGGAGGAGTGTGCCAGAGGGAATGTGGACAAGGGAGGGGAATATGAATCCCTGATGTTAGAGTAGTGGTAAGATTAACAATTACTATCTTTTTTATAGTGTTTATTTTGAAATGCAATTTTATTGGTTTTCAATTTGAAAAGCAGAATTGAGTTCAAACAGCACTAAGTGATTTGAAACAAAACCAGTACTGGGGAAACTCTGGTCTAGTAGCATCTGTAAAGAGAAATTGAGTTAATGTTTTGTTAACTGCGGTCAATCCTACCAGTACAGTCCAGGAAACTTAAAATTGCATCAAGTAGATTGGTAAGAATGAGTTAAGGATTACAGATGAATATGCTGCTGCTGATATTCTGATACCCATAAGTTATACCCATCCAAGCAGATCAGAATTTAAATATAACACTTTTTCAGGAAAGAAGGGAGAGTCAAGATGAGATTATAGGGCAATGAGCATGATGTCATTTATTAGGAAAATGCTAGGATCGACTACTATAGAAAAATTAAAAGTGAAAAATAATTCAAAGGATCAGATGAAGTCTGCACGGTTTTACAAATAGGTAGTTATTTTTGAGCAGTGTTTTTGAGGATATAACTAGTAAATAGAGGAATTCATAAATGTCATTGGATTTCCAAAGAGTGTTTAGTATACTTCACTAAAGGCAAAATCTCGGAGTTGGGAGTAATAGTAGCACAGTTGAAAGATTGGATAATGGACAGAAAATAGAAAGTAGGGATAAATGAGTAGTTTATGTTGGTAGATTGATTAAAGTGCTGCAATAATCAGCTGTTTATAGTCTAGATTAATGACTTTGGCAAAGAGACCAAGAATAAAATTCCAAATTTGCTGCTGATGCAATAACTAAATGGGAATATAAGCTGTGAAGGCAGGGGGGAAGGGAGGGAGAAGACACAAAGGCAGCTGAAGAGAGACAGGTTTGAGGGCAACGTGGTGACAGATGAAGGTTTATGGGGAAAGGAAGAAAAGTGATATTCTTCATTTGAGTATGAATTTTAAAACAAGACAGACTTTTTGTTTTGAAAAGGTGTTAAACTTTTTCCAGTTTTTGAGGTTCAGGAGAACTTGGACATACGTGCACAAATATCTCAAAGTTAGTATGCATCTAATTAAGAAGCGGAACAGTTGTTCAGCCAATATTGCAAAGGGATTTTCTTTCTTTCATGCGATTATGGCCATTACTGCCTAGTCCAGCATTTACTGCCAATTCCTAATTTTCCTAAAGAAGATGGTGGCTAGCTGTGTCATTGAACAGCTCCAGGCCTTGGTGTGAGAGGACACAGCTGTGCTTTTGGGAAAAGAGTTCAATGATTTTTATCCAGTGACAGTGAAGAAACATCAATATCATTTGAAGTCAGATGGTGTGTACTTTGAAGGGGCACTTGCAGATGGTGTGTTCAGAAACATTCACAACTCCACACGCAGCAAGCCTTGGACAGGCCTGGGCTGATTATTACTTCTATCAGCCTAGGCCTGAATACTATCCAAGTGTTGCTGCATTTGGAGTTGTGAATGTTTCTGACTACTATACAATCACTCGGACTCCATAAAATCAGAGGCAAAGTAATTTTAAGAAGCTGAAGATGTTTGGGCTGAGGATACTATTCTGATGAACTTCTGCAAAGTTGTCTTGGAGCTGAAATGATTGGCCCTTGAACAACAACTATTTTCCTTTGTGCTAGGCATGGCTTCAACTTTGGAGAGATTACCCTGGTTCCCATTGACTGTCATTTTCCTAGGACTCTTTGATGCCATTGTCAAATACTGTCTTGATCAAAAGCAATCACACTCTCCTCTGCTATACTAGCATGTAAGAGTATGGAACTTCTATATAATTGTATAGGGTTTTGCTAAAATTATTCTTGGAGTACTGTACTCTGTATTGCCACATCCAATGAAAAGTACACTTACATGTAGGCAATAATGATGGTTCACTGGATTGGTTCCTGCAATGCGATGCTTACTCTTTGTGGTTTAAAAGAATGAGAAGTGATCTCATCAAAAGACAAAGTTTTGAAGGAGCTTGACAGGGTGGTCAGTGAGAGTTTGTATTGGCTGGTGAATCTAGACACAGCCACATCCTATGAACAAAATATTATTCCGCCCCTTGTCTTATTTATTAAGGTCATGGCTGAGCTGATTTTATTCTCAACACTGCTTTCCAAGCTACCCTGTATACCCTTGTTTGTTATAAAATATTCATTGGCTATGCTTCCCCTGAATTCTGAGAAACAGTGCAAAGACTTGTGACCTTCAGAAATAAATTCTCATCATTCTTATTTCTTACCCCTTCAAAACTAGGGGACAGAGTTTAAAAATAGTATCTTCCCTCCTCAACAGATATCCTTTCAGCATCCACCTTGTCAAGACCCCTCAATGTTTCTTTCAGTAACATCACCTCTTGTTAGAAAAAAATTCCACTGGATGTAGGGCCAGCCAGTTCAACCTTTCCTTGTACCCCATTCCATAATTGGTTGAGTGAACCTTCTCTCACATTTTCATCCTTTTATGAAGACCAAAACTGCATACAGCACTCTAAATGTGTCTTCTCTGAATACAGTGTACAAAAACATAACTACTTTTACATTCCATTCTCCTAGCAATAAATGTCAACATTCCATTAGGTTCACAATCACTTGTATTTGGTCATCCCATTCAATACTACACACCCCCTGAATTTATACAATCAAATCACACAATTAACTTTAATGTGAATCACCTGTTCCCTCATTCCATCAAACTCCTTTTCAGATCTTTTAAATCTATAAGTATAAATGTATAGAGCAAATACAAATTCACAAGATAGTCCCTTGTGTTCTTTGCCCATTAAAGTTCAAAGCACTCTTTCCTGTGTATGTCCTACATTTCTTAATCTCTTTTCTTGTAAAACAATCATAGCTGACTGCTGCTATCCACCCATTTCAGTTTGAAAATTCCTCCATTCTCCAGCAGCTGTTTTAAAACTGCAATATTGATCCTCCATCTGTGTTCATTCACATTTTACATATGTTATCCCATACTGACTTATCAATGTGATGAGTATTGCTGCTAAATTTATTTATAGAATTTCTTCCAAGGTTTATGTTCCTGACATCTCCCAATGATTGAAGTTTCAAAACTATGGTTTATTTCAAATGTTTTGTTTGCCCAAATAATATCTTACACCTTGGAACTTTAATGCTGGTGCACAACTATTTCAGCCAATTCAGCTGGCAAATTAATCTTCACAACTGCCCCCACTTCAGTTTTAAAAGCTGCTTTTTTTTGAGATCCTACCTTGCTAAGTGACACTTGATCTGTTCCATCTGATTTCCAGTCCAAAATAAAAATCACCTGAAATCTGACTTCCGATTTGAATTTTGATTTAAGTTCACTTATGACAACGTTTTCAAATTCAATGCTCCCACCCCACAAAAAAAATTATTGAAAGCTTGCCCACATGCTATCAGTATGACATGGCAGGGTCTGCGTTTAACTGAAGGCAGGGCAGACCTTACTGAGAAGTATCAAATTTGAGGCATCATTTCGGCCATTGCATGTTTAACTTCAAGGATGGGACAGTACCTCTTGGAGGACAAAGCAGCATTTCCCTCTCGTGATGATGTTGCTGCAAAAATGAAGCTTTAATATCAATTGATCTATACTCCAAAACATTTGTTATTAACAGAGCCAAGAAAACTTTCACACTTGCTTTTTCTGTTCCTGTTGAATCTATCATATATCTTGGTGCCCCATTTTCTTCTTCAAAACCTCATCCTACAATGCTTGCTTTCACCTTTAAATCCCTCTCCCATAAGAAACTAAATCTCCTTGATTTCAATTACCTTTATATCTTAAGGCTTAATAAATTCATTGAGACTTGAGTTTTAAAAATGTCTTTCTACCTGAATGTAGTGGCCTCAAATACTGAGTATGAAGACCTCATTGTAGCATTTTCCCAAGTTAAAGCTTGATCAGTTTTTACTGGTGGAACTTTAGGATTCCTACCAAAAACTGATCTGAATGAAGTATAACCAGCTGTAACACATTCTTTGCACATATAGTCCATGTTAGTCTGCTGAATTTTTATGAACCATTTTATCTGTTACTTAATGGTTTCTTTTGCACACTTGATTGCTAAAAGGTTTTCTGCTGCCATATTCATACACATCTCTAAATTCATCAATAAGAAATCCCCTTGACGGCCAGTGGTCCAGATTCAGTTCCTATCACCATTTCCATCAATTTATCAATAATTATTTTATCCTTGCATTGTATTATTGTATCTGACAAAATCTGATTTGCCAAGTTTACAAAATGAAAATGTCTTTATCACATGACTTTAGGTGCACAGCAACTCTCTCATTGAACTCTTAAGGGCAGATTTGTTGGCTGCGAGGCATTCTTTAGTTTTTTAAAACAAATATCACACGTCATTTATAAGTTTATCATACTGTCCATCCCTTATTCTTGCATCCTTTACTAAATGTTTTAACTCTTGAGGATGGAAGGGCAAATTACCTATCTGATTTCAACATAAAGAAATTGTTGTCTAAATTTCTATCAATAACATTTAATAAAAAGGTTATGTTACAATAAAACTCTCCTGATTTTGTGAAAATGCACTTTACACACTTTTCAATAAATGGCTTTGTCATTTTCCATATCCAGTTTCAAATGTGCTTTTTTTGAGTCTTGATAGCATTTTAACCAGATTATCCACATACTGGACATGCATTCAATAGCTAAAACTGCACAATTAAATGACCTTGGCACTAATACATTCTTCACTGGGTGAAAGTACTTTTGAGCAATATAGGGCCCTGTCTTTGATCTGTACCTTCAACTTCCATTTAAGACTTACTTTCAAATATGAGGATTTAGGATTGTTCATGCCACAATGGTACTTTGACTTACACCTAAAGCATTGACCACACCCTAAGTAGTTCCAGAGTTCAGTCTTATTGCAAATCCCAACTTCTCTTTGCTCCTCAAAATTATCAGTAGTCTGTTTTCATTTCTATTAGTTGTAGTTTTATGTTGTCACCTGTCACCTGTATCTAGATGGTTTCACAAATTTATTAATCTGACCTCCATCTTCTGTTTTATCACTGACTTCCCCCTTTGGACTACGAATGCTACTGGAAAAGAATGCTTTCCTGAGAATTTTAGTCTCCAGTATTTGTTGTAACAGTGTATGTTTATCCACAAATTTAACTCTTGTAAAAACTAGAAATAAAGTCAGTTAATTTTTAATTTTGGCATAGTCCAACAACTTAAATGCCAGCACAGATGAGTTTCCAAATGAAATTTCTGCATCTTTAATATGGTCTATTGTATGTCAGCATGTACTCTTTTTCAAGGTATTATTCTCAGTCTTTCTAAATTTGTCAATCTCATTACATCTTGTAAACAGTTAATAAATCACTTTTTGATTAAACTTAAATCAATGAAAGTTAATAATCTGTCCAAACCTTTGTATGTGTTTAAATGATCAGTCTTCAATTCTGGGGGAAAAAAATACTTTGCTTCTTATTCTGCTTCAGTATTATAATAAAATTACTATGGTCAGACTTTGTTACCTATTTGTTTGTTTTTTTAAAAGTAGTAATTTGTGTCCACATCACCACTTCATCCTTTCACTGGTCATAGGGCTCATAGTTTGAAAAAAACAGGAATGGGTAAACATACCGCAATTTGTCATATTTTGACTTCACCATCCTCTGCTACCAATATTACATACCAGAAGATAACATTTAAACAGTTCAAATCCACACTTGGAGAACCTTTTTGCAATTCATGTCACTCTCACCTCACTGATTACCAGCTTCTCACACTTATATAGCCAATTATACCCAATTGACCCTTAATATATCCATCACCTGTTCCTCATTCTTTAGACCACATTAAGTGATAACAGTACCAACCCAGTTTGGTGATGGGTGTTGATTTAAAATTTATCAACGTCCAATGTGTATTTTTATCATCTCGTGACCCTTTACTTCCAAGTGATTATGGATGTGAAGGAGTACTGATTTGTCAGCTGAGAGAAATCATTATGTGGCAATCAAATAAGTTTATTTGTTCTCTGTTGATCCTGTGCCTCAAGACTCAATTATATCAGGAATTAATGTTGAGAATTCTTTCCTCACTCCCTTTTTACTGTATACCACTCTGCTGCATCCTTCTGGTTTGCCTCACCAGCCATTGAAATAGGATATACTCTGGAATGTTAATGGAGAAATCTGGGCATTAACTAACAGTTATGAACCCACTTTATTGATTGGTCTGAGACTGCTGTCCCAATTTTGACATGTCTGCAAATATTAGTGAGAATGCCCAGTTGACTCTGTAGAGGCTGTGTGTGTCTGGGTCACTACTAGGTGGTCCAGTGATTCTATTTGTCTTAGATTTGCAAGCTAGGTTATGTCTATTAAAACAAGCAGGAGGCTGGAACGGTTAGACCTGAAACCTTGACTTCTCCAATGTCTGATGCTGCCTGGTTTGCTGTGTTCTTTAGACTGTGTCTACTTTGCAAACCTATCAAGACTTTCAAAGGCATTTAGAAGCCAACCACATTCTTGTGAATCTGGAATCATGTATAGAACAGACCAGACAAGGACACCAGTTAACTAAATGTTGTTTTGACAGTCAGGGAGTTTCATAGCCATTGTTATTTTTATTCCACATTTACGTACTTAAATTTAAACTCCTCACCTGATGTTTGGACCTTCAGGTCTATACATTGGAGTTCATAAATTTATAACGAACAAGTACAGAAAATAATCCACACACCTTATGAATCTTGTTTTTTTTTTATATGTGGAGGACTAAAAAGGGATTTGGTAGCAATTTTGTTTCTGGTAAATGGAGCCCTGGTTAAATTATATCTGAATTCTGTCAGCAATTCTGGGCACCATACCTGAAGAATATTTTGGTCTTGAGTGCAGTACAAATTACCAGAGTAATACTTGTATTCCTTGGGTTAATATAGGAGAACTTACTAAACAGTTACATTCTCTGAAATTTAAAAGATAAGGAGCGACTTTTGATTGAAGTTTTCAATGGAGTAACATAGGGTAGATAGAGAGAATTTATCTTCGTTCACAAATCTTTCAGGAGTGAAATTCAAAAACAGTTCATGCAAGGGGTCGTGGAAGTTTAGAAACCTCTTTGCCAAATGAAATGAATGCTTCACTAGTTTTGCTTTTTAAAATATAAATTCAAAGTTTGTTTAAAATATGTGTAATAACATGCTCTTTTACAACATCCAGGCAACCACTATGATAGCAGTTGGTCTGACAGTTGCTGCTGCAGCATTTGCAGGTTTGTACTGAAATACAACTTAACCTTTCGTAATAGAGCATTTTGTATGCTTGTGTTTTCTTTTTTATTTATGTAACTTGTATGTTTGCAGTTACACACTTTTTTATTCTAAAGCTATGTTGTCAACTGAGCATGAATAGAAATATAAGTCCTGTGTTAATGTGAAGTTGCTATATTTGTGCACTTTACCACTTATTATATATGATGGTTATTCCAAGGCTGCTTGGGATGAAAAGGGAATCAGATGAAACCCAAATCTTAAGTGTTACATTGGCTGGCTAGGTGCAGTTGGAGACAGGGAGGCAGTATGTACAATGCAGTTTTAATTTTTAAGTAAAGAAACATTGAATATTCGTCTCAACATGAAACTTAATTCAGATCTTCAATTCTGACTTTTTTTTTTGCTGCGCTAATGGGATTCTGTCTAGTGAGTTATTTCACACCTAAATTCCAAATTATTCAACTCCCACTTGTATAATCACCATAACCAATAGACTGTATTCATTATAAGCAAGATTTAATATGTTATAGCATCTGAGCAAAAGCTGTAATCATGATGAAATTATCCATTAAGCTGTGGGTAGAACATTATGACCCTCACCTATACTTATCCCTGCTAGCCTGTGCCAGGAATCTTCATCTGGTTGGTGTGACATGTGTAGAGTACCTACACATTTGTTATTCTTACCCACATCTTCTGGATGGTTGAATGCCTTTATAACATCTGTTCAGGTGCCCCCTTTAATTTACTTTACATCACAAAGTTTATGGAAACCTGTTTAACCCAAACATGGACTTGGACCTGACTTAACTCATCCAATTACAATGACGACACATACTCATTGGTGCCTACCCAGGCCACATCATTCTTTCGTGACCTCTTGACATTTTTTTATTTAAACATACTCACGAGCTGAAATCATTGTAGCTACAACAATACAAAAGATGTGTAGTTCTGGCCTAATCCTACTCGTGAGAGGCACCCTTTATTCCTTATCACAATTCAATTGAGGTGCCTAGTCTGTTTTCTTGGGAATATAGGCTGTTATCCATGTTCCCCATTATTTTTAAATTATTCTACCCCTACTATACACCTTACACACTCACACGATTCACCCCCCAGTGTGTATTTCTTAGGTAATACAAAAGTGAAATTAGGCACATGTCTATATATTCTTGGGATTACAAAAAAAACTCCAAACAGGTGACATTTCTAGTTAACGCTTATCCTCTTAAGCAGCCAGTGAATATGCTGGAGGACTCCTACATACTTCAAGAGCTAAGGTATACCTTTTATATGTTGTTTTTCTTTTTTAATGTGTTTGTTCTTCCTTCTTAGGCCGCTATGTTGTTAAGGCTATGAAGCATGTGGAACCTGCTTTGAAACAAACTATTCA
Organism: Chiloscyllium plagiosum; assembly: GCF_037043375.1. NCBI lineage: Eukaryota > Metazoa > Chordata > Chondrichthyes > Orectolobiformes > Hemiscylliidae > Chiloscyllium > Chiloscyllium plagiosum. The sequence goes on along the minus strand of NW_028270151.1, from coordinate 36,749,095 downwards.
AAGCCTGCCCAAGTCGGTTAGTTTCTGTTTTCTAGCTTATTGAATGCAAAATTTCATTTTGCAAAGTGTCAATTTTCCTAAGCTGGTTTTTCTTTCATTAATAATCAATAAGAAATGAGAAATTTTTAAAATAGTTCTCTGTATTTTAAATGGCTTAACATTTTCTTTTCATGCATCAACTATATTTTACAATCATGTTCTTTACTTCTGGGACCAAGGTTAAAATCTAGATCAGATTTTTCTGTACAATCAGAGAAACAAATATGTGTTATTTCAAGTTGCTGCTAAATGCATAGCAGGGAGCTTTTATAAATTTGCACTAAATTATGGCCTTGATCAAAATCTATAAGGATTGCTCTGGGAGCTTCACAAGATTAACAAATTTAAAACCATGGATCTAAGTGCAGGACAGAGGCTAGATACTCTACAGCAAGTGTCTCAATCCCTGAAATCCTCATTGATTCCATCATCTCTTTATCTTAAGCTAGAAAAAAATGGAAACATACATTTAGCTTTTCTCTGGATATTCACAACATCCTTTCACATCAGGGCAATTTTGCTTTTTTTTTCACTTACAGAATGTGGGTGGTTGCTAGCCAGCCAGCCAGCATTTATTATGTTACTAGTTGTCCTTGAGAAGGTGAGCTGCCACCTTGAACCACTGCAGTCCATGCGGTGTAGGCAACCCACATTGCCCTCAGAGGGAATTCCAGGATTTTGATTTGGTGACAGTGAAGGACCAGTGTTATATTTCTAAGTCAGGTACAGTGAGTGGCTTAGGAGGGAACCTGCAGGTGGTGGCTTTCCTAAGTATCTGCTGACCTTGTCCTTCTAGTGACCATGGGCTTAAAGGTGCTGAGTAATGATCTTTGGTGAATTTCTGCCTTGTATCTTTTAAGTAGTAGTAGTAGCTAATATATCCGGGATGATGTTGAGCTTTCATGCTTTTACTGGAGCTGCACCCATCCAGGCAAGTGGTGACCTTTCCACCACATTCCTGACTTGTATCTTGTAGATGGTGGACAGGGTTTGGGGAGTCAGAAAGTGAGCTACTCATCACAATATTCCTAGTCTCTGACCTGCTCTTTTAGCCAATGTATTTATATGGTGAGTCCAGTTGAGTTTCTGGTCAGTGGTAATATCCAGGATAGCAACTAACACTATTGAATGTTAGAGAACAGCAGTTAGGTTTTCTCTTATTGGAGATGATTGTTGCCTGGCACTTGAGTGGCACAAATGTTACTTGACATTTTTCAGTCTAACCCTGGATATTGTTCAGATCTTGTTGAATTTAAACATGGACTGCATCAGTATCGAGGTGTTGAATGGTCCTGAACGTTGTGCAATCATCGACCATTCACTTCAAATGTAGAAAAGGTCATTTGAAGCAGCTGAATATGGCTGGGCTTAGGACACAATCCTGAGGAACTCCTGTAGCAATGTCCTGGAGCTGAGATGACTGACCTTCAAAAACCACAACAACCTTAAGTGTCAGGAGTGACTCTCACCAGCAGAGAGTTTTCCCCAGATTGCCATTGATCCCAAATATGCTTGGGGTCATTTGCCACACTCTGTCAATGTTATTTTGACGTCAAGAACTATTGCTTTCACCTTGCCTCGGGAATTCAGCTCTTTTTGTTTGAACCACTGCTGTAATGAGGTCAGGAGTTGTGACCATCGTGGTACCCAAACTGTGTCAGTGAGTGAGTGGACTGTTGCTTAGCAGGAGCTGCCTGATGTCATTAACAGTGTTATCTATTATTATACAATGATCGAGAGTAGATTGAGGGCAGTAAATGGTCAGGTTGGATTTGTGCTCCATTTTGTGTACAAAATATACCTGGGCAATTTTCCAAATTATCAGGTAGTTGTAGCGGTACTGGGACAGCTTGGCTAGGGGAGTAGCAAGTTCTGGAGCACAAGTACTGTGGCAGAATGTTGTCAGGGCCCATTGCCTTTGCAGTGTCGAGTACCTCCAACTATTTCCTGTTAGGTGGAGTGAATCAAATTGGCTGAAGACTGGCATCTATGATGTTAGGACCACTTTCGGCCGCTGAGATGGATTACCCACTTGCCACTTCTGGCTGAAGATTGCTGCAAATGTTTCAGCCTTATCTTTTGCACTAACATGCTAGACTCTTCCATTGTTGAGGATATGAGTTTGTATAGCTGCCACCACCACCAGTGAGTTTGTTTTAATTCATGATTGGAAGTGTTTGATCAGCACCAGACCTGGCACTGGATTTAATATTCACCCCCCTCCCCAAATTTCAGTATAGGGTGCACTGTGATTACAATGTCTATATTCAAACAGCAATGCACTACAGTTACTTCAACGCATCTCACTTCCAGAGCTTTAATGTATTAGAAATATAACAACCATATCTCATGCACCATATAAACTTGGATATGCTGAACATCTTTCATTGTTACTATTAAAATCCTTATACTTGGCTGATCCATACTTGTAATTCTTTCCCTTCTGATAATCAATACATTTGGACTTGTCTGTTTTATCTACCTCAAGAGTCAAACCTACATTTAAAAATTCAAGTTGAAGCATAGTATTACAATGTTGAATTAATCTATGACCTCCACTGAAAAGGTGACCGACCTATTGTATTTGGAGTATATTTCCACACTGCAAGTTCAGAGGTGAACTTTGTGTTAAAACTGCTTTACAACAGCATAAAATCAAATGCCTATTGTTGATTGTTCCACAAATATATTTTGGAATTATTTTGTTGTTGTAGCTTTGGATAGTTTGACTTCTTGGATTCAGTTGCCAGAAATTCTTGGATCTTATTTCAAAAACAGTGTCCCATTCTACAGAGACAATCTTGCAAAAAAAAAACTAATTGTCTTTTCAGGCTTTCAGTGGATACTACAGGGGTGGATTTGAGGCTAAAATGACTAAGAGAGAAGCAGCTCTTATTTTGGGAGTGAGGTAAAACAACATTTTAATTTGCAATAAAAACCTTATATTACACAACTAATAGTCATAACTACATTTTAAACCCACAACTAAAATGATTTCCAAGATGAATAAATGAATTTTTGCTGTGTAAATCCTGGGTCACTGCTCTATATGCTAAATTATACAATAATTCTTAATTATTCAAATTCTCAATGTCTTGGAATCTTAGTGCTCTACACTGGTCCAAATGTGTTCAGTTGAAGTAATAAAATTTCTGTTTACATGTGCACATTGTTTCCTAATGGTTGACCTTGCCAACAATGAAAGATAATCCAATGTGTACATTGAGATTTCTGGCATTTTTTGTTTCTAATGCAATGTTTAATTAGATCATTTTATAGGAGTAAGTAGACTACTCAATATTTGTTTGATTAATGAGTCAGGTGGTATCGGATAATGGGCCTTTGGTTAATTTTGCATGTTAAACTTTATCCTATGAAAAGTACTTTTGGTTTAAAGTTTCTGTTTAATAGTCCTACAGCTAATAAAGTTAAGATTCGAGAAGCACATAGAAGGATCATGGTGCTCAATCACCCAGACAAAGGTGAGTTCACTTATTCAAAATTGGGTATGCCTATTAAATGCATTGGATTGTAGCTTTCATTTTAAAATGAAAAAAATGGTTTGTTTGACAGGTGGATCTCCTTACCTTGCATCTAAAATCAATGAAGCTAAGGATTTACTGGATTCTCAGAACAAAAAATGATTTTGCATGAAGACAGTTGAACTATCACAGCAGTGAGGATATATTATGGTTTATGGTGTGCTAATAGGCTAATTTAATCATGTAATAAAGAACCTACATTTAAATCCTCTGATATTCAGTAACATTTTTGTACATTGAAGAATGACTTTTAGAATTAGGATTCACTTCATGAAAAAAACAGAGGAATGATCACAAAGTGCTTTTCTCTTCATGTGGGGCCATCCTGAAGGCTGCAGAGTGCAACAAACAGACTGCTTGTTGAAGGGAAATTTTAGAGGAACTGGGGTTTTAGGATCAAATTCTGATTAACAATTCTTTCAAAATAAGAGGCAAGTCCTCAGCATGAAACCTCTAAGAACAATTGGATACAGATGTGAAAACAAGTTAAAAGTGAACCATTCTGTTCTATGCTAAACTTTTCTATGTTCTGTGTTCATTCATATGATCTATCAGTAGAGGAAAGCTATGCTTAATGAAATTGCTTTAGTTATTTCTTGAGGATCCTTTTTGCCCACCAACTTAGTTTCTCTATTAGGCCAAACCTTAATGTCTGTTATAATTTTTCTAAAATGAAAACCAGGCTGTGTTTCCTGCACTCAAAGTGCCTCCAGAAACATTTTCTAACAGTGGTTTGAGACTTCAGGTAAGTGGAAGATTGGAGTGATGTTACAGTTTTTAGATTTGTTACTTAACTCAAAAAGCACAATTAGTCTGACTTTATTGGGCATTTGTGCCTTTAACAGTTTCAATTACAAACCAGCAGTACCAGCTACTTCAGAGCCTAAATAAATGGAAGATGTTACAATATTGCAAATTTAAGCTCAGTCATTACTTCCCTCCATAAGGTCAGAAGTGGAGTGTTCATTAATAATGCTCATGTCATCTATCTATAATACACAAAGCAGCCAACTTAATTTGCATCACATCTACAAAGATAGACAGTCTTTACCACTGCACAGAAGAAGCAGTGTGTACCATCAAGATGCACGTCAGCAAGTTGCTGTATAACCTAATTAGAAATTGAATATTGACTTTTTGGTATTGATCACGGGTTAAAATAGAGAACTCCCCTCCTATTTGAAATATGTAATAGGATTGTTTGTGTACAAGAGTAGACAACTGCTTAAATCCAAATGCCAGTTTGTAACAGTACAGAATTCTTTCAATAATGCACTCTTGATCTGGTTCCTTGAAGTGAAAACATGAACAGATGTTTAGTGAATCGCATGAATGGTAGTTATATACAATTTAGCTTCAAGGAGACGATACCTAGTTAAAATAGTTGCATTGGGTGACGAGAAAGGCCTTTTAAAGTGGCCTTGAATATTTAATAACTAAGTACTAACATAAAATAGAGTTCCATATCATGATGAAACCTACAGTTTTTTTAAAGGGAGAAATCTTGATAGTTCTATCATCCAACAGATGTAACCAATTTGACAGTCCTTTTTTACATTTATTTGTACAGTTTCTCCAGTGTGAGACATGTCTGAACACAAAAACACATCCTAATACCAAATCAAATTGGGCTGACCTATAATTAAAACTGGTTAATCCCAGAATATGGATGTCCTGTCTGAAAGAGGAGTTAAGCCATACATTTTAAACACAAGCATCTTGGAAGACTTGTTTGAACACGGCTTTGTTAAACTGGTAGCTCCAAATGTTCCCAAGATACACTGATCATTTTGAAAGTAGGGTGAAAAATCTGAATGTATTTGGAACTATCAGTGAGGCCACATTAAAATTAAGCAAGGTCCAGAAATGGTTTCTGTAAAAAAAAAAAAAAATCTATATCCAGTCTACAAAGCAGTTTAGTGCAGCAGAGGTATTCACTTGAAAATCTCATTTACCAAGGTCTCACCTTGAGATGGCTTCAGATGTCAAGGACAAATATGACCGTATTATAACCAGTGAGGAACATAAAGCAACAGCTTATTTTCCTGTGCAAGGATTTGCTAAAAATTCTTATTTGGTAGCCAACAGTAACTCGCCTATGAGAGGCAGAGGAGATACAGAATGTGAGAAAAATACCTAGTGACATCCAGGTTTGCACTTTGTGAAGCCTGGTTGAGCAGGCAAGACGGTAGACTCTGAGCAGCTCCTTGAGGCCTTTGTTCAGACCCCAGCAGCAGGAGAAAGCGGGACACCAGTCTCTTATTGGTGGGAACCTCAGATATTCAACATCAGTTATTTACACACAAATTAAAGGCAACGTTCTAGGATTTAATGTTGGCTCCTCATTAAATTACACCAAAACAAGTCTCCCATGCTTCCAGGGCTCAACAAGTGACAGAGTCATAGAGATGTACAGTATGGAAACAGACCCTTCGGTCCAACCTGTCCATGTTGACCAGATATCCCAACCCTATCTAGTCACACCTGCCTGTGCCCGGCCCATATCTCTCCAAACCCTTCTTATTCATTATACCCATCCAAATGCCTCTTAAATGTTGCAATTGTAGCAGCCTCCACCACATCCTCTGGCAGCTCATTCCATGCACGTACCATCCTCTGTGTGGAAAAAGTTGGCCCTTAGGTCTCTTTTATATCTTTCCCCTCACCCTAAACCTATGCCCTCTACTTCTGGACTCCCCGACCCCAGGAAAAAGACTTTGTCTATTTATCCTATCCATGCTCCTCATAATTTTGTAAACCTCTAAGGTCACCCCTCAGCCTCCGACGCTCATCTGTGACATTTTCCTGCCAGAGGTGACCGATGCATTGTACAAGAGGGCTAGAGAATTCATAAAATTCTGGACAGCCAAGCACAATGAGCAATAGGATGCGTAGGCGCTCTGATTTTCCATATGTGCAAGGCATAACATTGCACAAGTAGAACATACAATATCACAGGGCAGTACAGGCCCTTCGGCCCTCGATGTGCTGACCTGTGAAGAAAATCTGAAGCCCATCTAACCTCTGCTATTCTATTTAGAGTCAAACAGTCAGGGCAAGCAGGGACAAAGTAGGACTAATAAATTAAACTGCATTTCTTTCAATGCAAGGGGCCTAACAGGGAAGGCAGATGAACTCAGGGCATGGTTAAGAACATGGGACTGGGATATTATAGCAGTTACAGAAACATGGCTCAGGGATGGGCAGGACTGGCAGCTTAATGTTCCAGGACAAAAATACTACAGGAAGGATAGAAAGGGAGGCAAGAGAGGAGGGGGGTGTGGCATTTTTGATATGGGATAACATTACAGCTGTGCTGAGGGAGAATATTCCTGGAAATACATCCAGGGAAGTTATTTGGGTGGAACTGAGAAATACGAAAGGGATGATCACCTTAGTGGGATTGTATTATAGACCCCCTAATAGTCCGAGGGAAATTGAGAAACAAACTTGTAAGGAGATCTCAGCTATCTGTAAGAATAATAGGGTGATTATGGTCGGGGATTTTAACTTTCCAAACATGGAGTGGGACTGCCATAGTGTTAAGGGTTTAGATGGAGAGGAATTTTTCAAGTGCGTACAAGACAATTTTCTGATTCAGTATGTGGATGTACCTACCAGAGAAGGTGCAAAACCTGACCTACTCTTGGGAAATAAGGCAGGGCAGGTGAGTGAGGTGTCAGTGGGGGAGCACTTTGGGGCCAGCAACCATAATTCTATTAGATTTAAAATAGTGATGGAAAAGGATAGACCAAATCTAAAAGTTGAAGTTCTAAATTGGAGAAAGGCCAATTTTGACAGTATTAGGAAAGAACTTTCGAAAGCTGATTGGGGGCAGCTGTTCGCAGGTAAAGGGATGGCTGGAAAATGGGAAGTCTTCAGAAATGAGGTAACGAGAATCCAGAGAAAGTATATTCCTGTCAGGGTGAAAGGCTGGTAGGTATAGGGAATGCTGGATAACAAAAAAATTGAGGTTCTGGATTAGCGTTGCTGGAAGAGCACAGCAGTTCAGGCAGCATCCAAGGTGCAGCGAAATCGACATTTCGGGCAAAAGCCCTTCATCAGGAATAAAGGCAGAGAGACTGAAGCGAGGAGAGATAAGCTAGAGGAGGGTGGGGGTGGGGAGAAAGTAGCATTGAGTACAATAGGTGAGTGGAGGAACGGGATGAAGATGATAGGTCAGGGAGGAGAGGGTGGAGTGGATAGGTGGAAAAGGAGATAGGCAGGTAGGACAAGTCATGGGGACAGTGCTGAGCTGGAAGTTTGGAACTAGGGTGAGGTGGGGGAAGGAGAAATGAGGAAACATTGATGCCCTGGGGTTGAAGTGTTCCGAGGCAGAAGATGAGGCGTTCTTCCTCCAGGCGTCTGGTGGTGAGGGAGCGGCGGTGAAGGAGGCCCAGGACCTCCATGTCCTCGGCAGAGTGGGAGGGAGAGTTGAATTGTTGGGCCACAGTGCGGTGTGGTTGATTGGTGCGGGTGTCCCGGAGGTGTTCCCTAAAGCTCTCTGCTAGGAGGCCCCCAGTCTCCCCAATGTAGAGGAGACCGCATCGGGAGCAACGGATACAATAAATGATATTAGTGGATGTGCAGGTAAAACTTTGATGGATGTGGAAGGCTCCTTTCGGGCCTTGGATAGAGGTGAGGGAGGAGGTGTGTCCACAGGTTTTACAGTTCCTGCGGTGGCAGGGGAAGGTGCCAGGATGGGAGGGTGGCGTGGACCTGACCAGGTGGTCACGGAGGGAACGGTCTTTGCGGAAGGCGGAAAGGGGTGGGGAGGCAAATATATCCCTGGTGGTGGGGTCTTTTTGGAGGTGGCGGAAATGTCGGTGGATGATTTGGTTTATGCGAAGGTTGGTAGGGTGGAAGGTGAGCACCAGGGGCGTTCTGTCCTTGATACGGTTGGAGGGGTGAGGTCTGAGGGCGGAGGTGTGGGATGTGGACGAGATGTGTTGGAGGGCATCTTTAACCACGTGGGAAGGGAAATTGCGGTCTCTAAAGAAGGAGGCCATCTGGTGTGTTCTGTGGTGGAACTGGTCCTCCTGGGAGCAGATGTGGCAGAGGTGGAGGAATTGGGAATATGGAATGGCATTTTTGCAAGAGGTAGGGTGGGAAGAGGTGTAATCCAGGTAGCTGTGGGCATCGGGGGGTTTGTAAAAAATGTCAGTGTCAAGTCGGCTGTCGTTAATGGAGATGGAGAGGTCCAGGAAGGGGAGGGAGGTGTCAGAGATGGTCCAGGTAAATTTAAGGTCAGGGTGGAATGTGTTGGTGAAGTTGATGAATTGCTCAACCTCCTCGCGGGAGCACGAGGTGGCGCCAATGCAGTCATCAATGTAGTGGAGGAAGAGGTGGGGAGTGGTGCCGGTGCAATTACGGAAGATCAACTGTTCTACGTAGCCAACAAAGAGACAGGCATAGTTGGGGCCCATACGTGTGCCCATGGCTACCCATTTGGTCTGGAGGAAGTGGGAGGATTCGAAGGAGAAATTGTTACGGGTGAGGACCAGTTTGGCCAAACGAATGAGTGTGTTGGTGGAAGGGTACTGTTGCGACGGCTGGACAGGAAAAAACAGGGCTTGGAAGCCCTGGTCATGGCAGATGGAGATATAGAGGGATTGGATATCCATGGTGAAGATGAGGCGTTGGGGGTCGGGGAAACGGAAGTCTTGGAGGAAGTGGAGGGCATGGGTGGTGTCTCCTGGACTATGGGGGATAGGACAGTGTCGAGGTAGGTAGAGATGAGTTCAGTGGGGCAGGAGCACGCTAAGACAATGGGTCGGCCAGGGTGGTCAGGCTTGTGGATCTTGGGAAGGAGGTAGAACCGGGCAGTGCGGGCTTCCCGGACTATGAGGTTGGAAGCTGTGGGTGGGAGATCTCCTGAGGTGATGCGGTTCTGTATGGTCTGGGAGATGATGGTTTGTTGATGGGGGGGTGGGGTCATGGTCGAGGGGGCAGTGGGAAGAGGTGTTCTCGAGTTGGCGTTTGGCTTCAGCGGTGTAGAGGTCAGTGCACCAGACTACCACTGCGCCCCCTTTATCCGCTGGCTTGATGGTGAGGTCGGGATTGGAGCAGAGGGATTGGAGGGCTGCGTATTGAGGGTGAGAGGTTGGAGTGGGGTGGGGGGTAGACAGATTGAGGTGGTTAATGTCCCGGCGGCAGTTGGAAATGAAGAGGTTGAGGGCAGGTATTAGGCCAGTGCGGGGTGTCCAGGTGGATGCAGTGTGTTGGAGGTGGGCGAAGGGGTCCTCGGAAGGTGGGTGGGAATCCTGATTGTGAAAGTAAGCTCAGAGGCGGAGGCGACGGAACAATTGTTTGATGTCATGGCGTGTATTAAATTCATTGATGCGTGGACGGAGGGTTTGGTTAAGAAAAAGAAGGAAGCATATGTAAGGTATAGACAGGATAGATCGAGTGACTCCTTAGAGTATAAAGGAGGTAGGAGTATACTTAAGAGGGAAATCAGGAGGGCAAAAAGGGGACATGAGATAGCTTTGGCAAATAGAATTAAGGAGAATCCAAAGGGTTTTTACAAATATATTAAGGACAAAAGGGTAACGTGGGAGATAATAGGGCTCCTCAAAGATCAGCAAGGCAGCCTTTGTGTGGAGCCTCAGAAAATGGGGGAGATACTAAATGAGTATTTTGCATCAGTATTTACTGTGGAAAAGAATATGAAAGATATAGAATAGGGAGATAGATGGTGACATCTTGCAAAATGTCCAGATTAGAGAGGAAGAAGTGTTGGATGTCTTGAAAGGGGTAAAGGTGGATAAATCCCCAGGAGAAAGTGAGGTCTGCAGATGCTGGAGATCAAAGTTGAAACTTTATTGCTGGAACAGCACAGCAGGTCAGGCAGCATCCAGGGAACAGGAGATTCGACGTTTCGGGCACAGGCCCTTCTTCAGGAATGAGCAGAGAGTGTTCAGCAGGAGAAGATAAAAGGTAGGTAGGAGGGACTTGGAGGAGGGGAGTTGGAAATGTGATAGGTGGAAAGAGGTCAAGGTGAGGGTGATAGGTCGGAGTAGGGTGGAGGCGGAGAGGTCAAGAAGAAGACTGCAGGTCAGGAAGGCGGTGCCGGGCTGGAAGGATCCGGCTGAGACAGGGTGGGGGGAGGGGGGATGAAGAAACTGGTGAAGTCCAAGTTCATCCCCTGCGGTTGGAGGGTTCCCAGTCGGAAGATAAGACGCTCCTCCTCCGACCGTCGGGTTGTTGTGGTTTGGCGGTGGATGAGTCCAATGACCTGCATATCCTCGGTGGAGTGGGAGGGGGAGTTGAAATGCTGTGCCACAGGTTGGTTGGGTTGGTTCGTCCGGGTGGCCCAGAGGTGCTCTCTGAATCGCTCCGCAAGTAGGCGGCCTGTCTCCCCAATATAGAGGAGGCCACACCGGCTGCAGCGGATGCAGTAGATGATGTGGGTGGAGGTGCAGGTGAATCTGTGGCGGATATGGAAGTTTCCCTTGGGGCCTTGGAGAGAAGTGAGGGGGGAGGTGTGGGCGCAAGTGTTGCACCTCCTGCGGTTGCAAGGGAAGGTGCCGGGAGTGGTGGTTGGGTCGGTGGGGGGTGTGGATCTGACAAGGGAGTCGCGGAGGGAGTGGTCTCTACGGAAAGCTGATAGGGGAGGGGAGGGAAATATATCCTTGGTGCTGGGGTCTGTTTGGAGGTGGCGGAAGTGACGGCGGATGATGCGCTGTACATGGAGATTGGTGGGGTGGTAGGTGAGGACCAGTGGGGTTCTGTCCTGGTGGCGGTTGGAGGGGCGGGGCTCAAGGGCGGAGGAGCGGGAAAACCCCAGGACCTGATCAGGTGTACCCTAGAACTCTGTGGGAAGCTAGAGAAGTGATTACTGGCCCTCTTGCTGAGATATTTGTATCATCGATAGTCACAGGTGAGGTGCCGGAAGACTGGAGGATGGCAAACGTGGTGCCACTGTTTAAGAAGGGTGGTGAGGACAAGCCAGGGAAGTTTACACCAGTGAGCCTGAGCTCAGTGGTGGGCAAGTTGTTGGAGGGAATCCTGAGGGACAGGATGTACATTTATTTGGAAAGGTAAGGACTGATTCGGGATAGTCAACATGGTTTTGTGCATGAGAAATCATGTCTCACAAACTTGCTTGACTTTGTTTCTTCAAAAAAAGAAGATTGGTGAGGGCAGAGCGGTAGATATGATCTATATGGACTTCAGTAAGGCATTCGACAAGGTTCTCCATGGGAGACTGATTAGCAAGGTTAGATCTCATGGAATACAAGGAGAATTAGCCATTTGGGTACAGAACTGGCTCAAAGGTAGAAGACAGAGGGTGGTGGTGGAGGGTTTTTCAGACTGGAGGTCCATGATCAGTGGAGCGCTACAAGGATCGGTGCTGAGTCCTCTTATTTTTGTCATTGACATAAATGATTTGGATGCGAGCATAAGAGGTACAGTTAGTAAGTTTGCAGATGACACCAAAATTGGAGGTGTAATGGATAGCGAAGAGGGTTACCTCAAATTACAACAGGATCTTAACCAGATGGGCCAATGGGCTGAGAAGTGGCAGATGGAGTTTAATTCAGATAAATGAGAGGTGCTGCATTTTGGGAAAGTAAATCTTGGCAGGACTTAAACACTTACTGGTAAGGTCCTAGGGAGTGTTGCTGAACAAAGAGACCTTGGAGTGAAGGTTCAGAGCTCCTTGAAAGTGAAGTCGCAGGTAGACAGCTAGTGAAGAAGGTGTTTGGTATGCTTTCTTTTATTGGTCAGAGTATTGAGTACAGGAGTTGGGAGGTCATGTTGTGGCTGTACAGGACATTGGTTAGGCCACTGTTGGAATATTGCGTGCATTTCTGGTCTCCTTCCTATCGGAACGATGTTGTGAAACTTGAAAGGGTTCAGAAAAGATTTACAAGGATGTTGGCAGGGTTGGAGGATTTGAGCTATAGGGAGAGGCTGAACAAGCTGGGGCGGTTTTCCCTGGAGCGTCAGAGGCTCTGAGGGGTGACCTTATAGAGGTTTACAAAATTATGAGGGGCATGGATAGGGTAAATAGGCAAAGTCTTTTCCTTGGGGTGGGGGAGTCCAGAACTAAAGGTCATAGGTTTAGGGTGAGAGGGGAAAGATATAAAAGAGACCTAAGGGGCAACTTTTTCACGCAGAGGGTGGTACGTGTATGGAATGAGCTGCCAGAGGAAGTAGTGGAGGCTGGTACAATTGCAACATTGAAGAGGCATTTGGATGGGTATATGAACAGGAAGGGCTTGGAGGGATACGGGCTGGGTGCTGGCAGGTGGGACTAGATTGAGTTGGGATATCTGGTCGGCATGGATGGGTTGGACCAAAGGGTCTGTTTGTTTCCATGCTGTACATCTCTCTGACTCAATATGTGTAAGGCCATTTAAATGGTCATTGGATAAAGTTGGCAAGTCTACTGTTGTTGGCAGTATGTTCCACACCCCTACAACTGAGTAAAGAAACTGCCTCTGCCATGTGTCCTATATCTATCACCCCTCAATTTAATGCTATGCCCTCTCGTGTTAGCCTTCACCATCTGAGGACAAAAGCTCTCACTGTTCACCCTCTGTAACCTTCTGATCATCTTATATGTCTCAATTAAGTCACCTCTCAACCTTCTTCTGTCGAATGAAACCAGCCTTAAGTCCCTCCACCTTTCCTCATAAGACCGTCCCTCCATACCAGGCAACATCCTAGTAAATCTCCTCTGAATTCTTTCACATCCTTCCTACAATGCAGTTACCAGAATTGTACGCAGAATTCCAAGTGCAGCCACACCAGAGTTTTGTATGGCTGCAGCATGACCTCATGGTTCCGAAACTTGATCCCTCTACTAATAAGGCTGCATAGTGTGTTAGCTTTTAACAACCCTATCGACCTGGGTGGGAACTTTCAGGGATCTGGATCACTCTGCTCATCTACACTACCAAGAATCTTACAATTAGCCCGGTACTCTGCATTCCTGTTGCTCCTTCCAAAGTGAATCACCTTACACTTTTCTGCATTAAACTCCATTTGCCACTGCTCAGCCCAGCTCTGCAGTTTGTCTATGTCTCTCTGTAACCTACAACAGGTTACAGCACTATCCACAACTCCACTGACCTTCGTGTCATCTGCAAATTTACTAAGATTCAGGATTAGTGGTGCTGGAAGAGCACAGCAGTTCAGGCAGCATCGGAGGAGCAGTAAAATCGATGTTTCGGGCAAAAGCCCTTCATCAGGAATACAGGAAATCATTGTTTTTACCTTGCAAATTTACTAACCCATCCTTCTATGCCCTCATCCAGGTCATTTATTAAAAAATACCAACAGCAGTGGACCCAAAACAGATCCTTAAAGTACACCACTAGTGACTGAACCCCAGAATGACCATTTCCCATCAACCACCACCATCTTCTTTCAGCTAGCCAATTTCGGATTCAAACCACTAAATCACCCTCAATCCCATGACTGTATTTTGTGCAATAGCCTACTGTTGGGAACCTTATCAAATGCTTTACTGAAATCCATATACACCACATCAACTGCTTTCCACTCATCCACCTGTTTAGTCACCTTTTCAAAGAACTCAATAAGGGCTGTGAGGCACGACATACCTTTGACTATCCCTAATGAGCTTATTCCTTTCTAGATGATTATAAATCCTATCTCTTATAACCTTCTCTAACACTTCACCCACAACTGAAGGAAGGCTCACTAATCTATAATTACCAGGGTTGACTCCTTTTCCTGAATAGCATATGCTATCCTCCAGTCTTCTGGCACTATATTGTCATTGTCTACAGGAATAAAGATCAAAGCAAAAGACTCGGCAGTCTCCTCCCTGGCTTCCCAGAGAATTCTAGCATAAATCCCATCTGGCCAATGGGACTTATCTATTTTTACACTTTCCAGAATTGCTAACACCTCCTCCTTTTGAACCTCAAACCCATCTAGTCTCATAGCCTGTACCTCAGTATTGTCCTCAACAAGTCTTTTTCTCATGTGAATACTGATGAAAAATATTCATGTAGCACTTCCCCTATCTCCTCTGATTCCATGCACAACCTCCCACTACTATCCTTGACTGGCCCTAATCTTAGCTGAAAATGTGTTGCTGGAAAAGCGCAGCAGGTCAGGCAGCATCCAAGGAACAGGAGAATTGACATTTCGGGCATAAGCCCTTCTTCAGGAATGAGGAAAGTGTGCCCAGCAGACTAAGATAAAAGGTAGGGAGGAGGGATTTGGGGGAGGAGTGTTGGAATTGCGATAGGTGGAGGGAGGTCGTGAGGGTGATAGGGCGGAGTGGGATGGGGGCGGAGAGGTCATGAAGAAGATTGCAGGTTAGGAAGGCAGTGCTGAGTTCGAGGGACTTGACTGAGACAAGGTGGAGGGAGGGGAAATGAGGAAACTGGAGAAATCTGAGTTCATCCCTTGTGGTTGGAGGGTTCCCAGGCAGAAGATGAGGCGCTCTTCCTCCAACCGTCGTGTTGCCATGGTCTGGCGATGGAGGAGTCCAAGGACCTTCATGTCCTTAGTGGAGTGGGAGAGGGAGTTAAAGTGTTGGGCTACGGGGTGGTTGGGTTGGTTGGTCCGGGTGTCCCAGAGGTGTTCTCTGAAACGTTCTGCAAATAGGCGGCCTGTCTCCCCAATATAGAGGAGGCCACATCGGGTGCAGCGGATGCAATAGATGATGTGTGTGGAGGTGCAGGTGAATTTGTGGTGGATATGCAAGTGTCCCTTGGAGGGAAGGAAGGGGGGAGGTGTGGGCGCAAGTTTCGCATTTCTTGCGGTTGCAGGGGAAGGTGCCGGGAGTGGAGGTTGGGTTGGTGGGGGGTGTGGACCTGACGGAGTCACGGAGGGAGTGGTCTTTTTGGAACGCTGAGAGGGGAGGGGAGGGAAATCTATCCCTGGTGGTGGGGTCCGTTTGGAGGTGGCGGAAATGATGGCGGATGATAGGTTGTACATGGAGGTTGGTGGGGTGGTAGGTGAGGACCAGTTGGGGTTCTGTCCTGGTGGTGGTTGGAGGGGCGGGGCTCAAGGGCAGAGGAGCGGGAAGTGGAAGAGATGCGGTGGAGGGCATCGTCGATTACGTCTGGCGGGAAATTGCGGTCCTTGAAGAAGGAGGCCATCTGGGTTGTACGGTTTTGGAACTGGTCCTCCTGGGAGCAGATGCGGCAGAGACGAAGGAATGGGGAATATGGGATGGTGTTTTTACAGGGGGCAGGGTGGGAGGAGGTGTAGTCGAGGTAGCTGTGGGAGTCGGTCGGTTTATAGTAGATGTCCGTGTCGATTCGGTCACCCGAGATAGAAATGGAAAGGTCTAGGAAGGGGAGGGAGGAGTCTGAGACGGTCCAGGTGAATTTGAGGTCGGGGTGCAAGGTGTTGGTAAAGTGGATGAACTGTTCAACCTCCTCGTGGGAGCACGAGGCAGCGCCGATACAGTCATCGATGTAGCAGAGGAAAAGGTGGGGGGTGGTGCCAGTGTAGCTGCGGAAGATGGACTGTTCCACATATCCTACGAAGAGGCAGGCATAACTGGGGCCCATGGCTACTCCTTTGGTTTGGAGGAAGTGGGAGGATTGGAAAGAGAAGTTGTTCAGGGTGAGGACCAGTTCAGTCAGTCGAAGGAGGGTGTCGGTGGAAGGGTACTGGTTGGTATGGCGGGAAAGGAAGAAGCAGAGGGCTTTAAGTCCTTCGTGATGGGGGATGGAGGTGCTAATCTTACTCTAGTCATTCTTTTATTCCTGATATACCTATAGAAAGCTTTAGGGTTTTCTTTGATCCTGTCTACCAACAACATCTCATGTCCCCTCCTGGCTCCTCTTAGCTCTTTCTTTATGTCTTTCCTGGCTAACCTGTAACTCTTAAGTTACAGGTTAACATCTCATTCTAACATAAACCTTCTTCCACTTGACAAGAGATTCAACTTTCTTCGTATACCACAGCTCCCGCGCTCAACAACTTCCTGCCTGACAGGTACATGCTTATCAAGGACACGCAATAGCTGTTCCCTGAATATGCTCCACATTTCAATTGTGCCCATCCCCTGCAGTTTCCTTCCTTCCTTCATCTTTTTTTTTCTTTTTCTTCCCATGGTGTGTGTGAGCAGGTGTGAGACACAGTGAAAGACACAAAGTGCACAAATCTTTATTCAATTTCCACCACCAGGAAGATAGGAAAACACCCGAGTGGCCAGTGACAAACACTGTCCTTCACATCAAAGGGCAGTGCTGTGTGATCAAAACAGTGAAGGGGAGGGTAGGGACTAAATCAGAATAGAGTTGGAGGGAGAAATGATGCACTCCACTCCCTGCGGCACCCACCTCTCCTTCCTTCATCTTATGTGATTAGGCAAGATTTAGAATGCATAATTGCCGTTACCCTAGCTATAACTCTTGCCTTGCAGTACCCCTTTCAATTGTTAAAGTAAACATAACCGAATTGTGGTCACTAGCACCAAAGTACTCACCTACCTTCAAATCTAACAGCCAGCTGGGTTCATTACCCTGTACCAAATCTAACATGGCTTCGCCCATTGTTGGCTGTCGACATACTGTGTCAGGAAACCCTCCTGCACCACGAAAACGGACCTCGCTAAATTACTTAAACAATAGTATTCCCAGTCAATATTTGGAAAGTTAAAGTCCCCATAACATTTGCCCCGTCACTCTCGCTCCTATTGAGAATCATCTTTGCTGTCCTTTCCTCTACATCTCTGGAACTATTTGGGGTCCTATAGAAAATTCCCGATAGGGTGACTTCCCCTTTCGTGTTTCTCATCTCAGCCCATACTACCACAATAGAAGAGTCCTTAAACGTCCTTTCTGAAACCATAATATTGTCCTTTACTAACAATGCCACACCCCGACCCCCTCTTTTACCATCTTCTCTGTTCTTACCAAAACATCTAAATCCCAGAACCTGCAACAACCATTCCTGTCTCTGCTCTATCCATTTCTCCAAAATGGGCACATCGAAATCCCTGGTACAGACCTATGCTGAAAGTTCAACCACCTTATTCTGGGTGGTCTTGGCATTGAAGTCAACACACTTCAAACCAACTTTGTGCTTGCTGGTGCCCTCTTGTGACCTTATTTTGGACCACACTACACTCAACCTCCTGTATACTCGTACTACAATTTGGGTTCCGATCCCCCTGCCGAATTAGTTTAAACCTACCCGGAGAACATTAGCAAATTCCCCCCCCCCCCCCCCAGAGATTAGTACCTCTCTGGTTCAGGTGAAGACCATTCTGTTTGTCAAGGTCCCATCTGCCCAGAAAGAGCCCCGATCATATGGGAATGGTGCAGGAGGGTGGGTTTTGGATTCCTGTAGCCACATGTTCAACCCCTCTCTCTCCCCTTATTCCTTGCCTTGCAAGCACATGGCACAGGCAACAAACCAAAGATAACAACTTTGTCCTAGCTCTCAGCTTCCACCCTAGCTCCATGAATTTCTGCCTTAAATCCCCATCTCTCTTTCTACCTATGCTGTTGGTTCCTATGTGGACCATGACTTGGGGCTGCTCCCCCTCCCCCTCAAGGATCCCAAAAACATGATCAGAGACATCACAAACCCTGGCACCTGGGAGGCAACTCACTTAATGTCTCTCATTTGCACAGAACCTCCTATCTGTCCCCCTAACTATGGAGTCCCCAATAGCTAATGTTCTTCTCCTCTTCCCCCTTCCCTTCTGAGCAACAGGGAAGATGGTGTCAGAGACCTGTGCCCCATTACTTACCCCTGGTATCCTAAACAGTATACTTGTTGAGGGGAACAACCACAGGGGACCCCTGCACTGCCTGCCACTTCCCTTTCCGTCCCCTAACAATAACCCATCTTCTTGTACTGGAGGTGTGACTATTTCCCTATAACTCCTCTCAATAACATCTTCCACCTCCCGAATGATCCGAAGTTCATCCAGCTCCAGTTCCCTAATGTAGTTTGAGGAGCTGGAGTTGGGTACACTTCTGGCAGATGCAGACAGCAGGAACACTCGTGGTGACCCTTACCTCCCATATTCTGCAGGAAGAACATTCAACTGCCCTAACCTCCATTCCCACTATTCTAAATTTCCAACAAGACTACTGAAAGCTTTTTTAAAAATAGTTCACGTACCAATCCAGTGCACAGAAACTTTCTTTTTCTGTTAAAAATCACACAACACCAGGTTATAGTCCAACAGGTTTAATTGGAAGCACACTAAGCGTTGCTCCGAAAGCTAGTGTGCTTCCAATTAAACCTGTTGGACCATAACCTGGTGTTGTGAGATTTTTAACTTTGTACACCCCAGTCCAACACCGGCATCTCCAAATCATGATTAGTTTTTCTGGTTAGAGGAGGAGATTGGGTGGGAGACACTGCTTGAATAGTGTTTTGGGTAAAGCAACTGTCCAATATAAAGCCTCACTTACCAGTCAAGGCATCAGGTCATGTTTGTTAACATTGATACTGTTCCTTCCATGAGTAAGTTAATTTTTGGCCACAAGTAGCATCATGCATCTATCCCATCAATCACAATCTAAATGCTACACTCATTTGTAGTAAGGCTACACATCAAAGGATCGCCCTGGTGACGATGGCTGTCCTTGCAGCGAGACAAAACACGGAACAGAGTAAGCAATCATTCTGATGAAGACTCCTGCTGCTTCAATCATGCTGGGTGGTGGTCGCCAGTATTTCCTAGGAAATGTGTCATCTAAAATCTGTGTGGACTGAGCATTGCAGATGACACAGACAACAGCAACTGTCTGCAAGAAGTCATGTCAGAAGCCCCATCAGACTAGGGAAACCGGGGTGTAATGTGGAAGGTATCCACAGCTACAGGTTACTGCAAATTTGTGCACAAATGTTAACCATAAGATGTAGGAACAGAAGGAGACTGTTTGGCTCAAAATCAGCTCTGCCATTCAATTAATCATACCTCACCAATCCCTTGCCTGTCTTTTTCACACAACTCTCATTTCCCTTACTGATTAAAAATCTCACTCAGCATTGAAAAGACCTAAACCAAGCTCAACAGAGTTTTGCAGTAAAGAATTCCATAGATTTACTATCCTAGAAGAATTTCCTTCTCGTGTGTCTTAAATTGGTGACACCTTACTTTGAGACTATGCCCTTTTGTCCTAGACTCTCGACAAGGATAAACAATCTCTAAACATCTACCACATCAATCCCCCTTAGAGTCCCACATGTTTTAAGATGTCGCTCTTTTGTACTCCAATGATTACAGAAAATCACTTCCATATGCAAGATCAATGTCATGAACCTTCTCTGATGCAAATATATATTTCTTTGGATAAGGGAGCCAGAAGTGTTCATGGTATTCCAGGGATCAGCTGCCTAATGCCCAGTTTACTTTAAGTGAAACTTCCATTTTTGTACTCCATTCCTTTTTGAAATAAAGGCCAACATTCCATTTGTATTCACTATTACCTGAACTTGTGTGAACGGGTTGATTAAAAAAAAAACACATTGTGACATACCTCTGGGAGGAGACACTACCACTGCTCCACAAGACCACATTCCTGAAGAAGGGCTAATGCCCGAAACGTCGATTCTCCTGTTCCCTCGATGCTGCCTGACCTGCTGCGCTTTTCCAGCAACACATTTCCATCTCTGATCTCCAGCATCTGCAGACCTCACTTTCTCCACAAGACTAGATTAGATTAGATTACATTATAGTGTGGAAACAGGCCCTTCGGCCCAACAAGTCCACACCGACCCGCCGAAGCGCAAACCACCCATACCCCTACATTTACCCCTTACTTAACACTACGGGCAATTTAGCATGGCCAATTCACCTGACCTGCACATCTTTGGACTGTGGGAGGAAACCCACGCAGACACGGGGAGAACGTGCAAACTCCACACAGTCAGTCGCCTGAGTCGGGAATTGAACCCGGGTCTCCGGCGCTGTGAGGCAGCAGTGCTAACCACTGTGCCACCATACCTGAATTTGCATCCTAGTTTTTGTGATGTTTGTACAAGGATCTCTACCAACCCTTGAATGTCACAGCTGTTTTTCTCCATCTAAATAATATTCAGCTCTTCTAATCTTGCACTTAATTAACCTGTGCATATCCCTGTAGACATCCTCACTACCTGCTTTCACACATTTTGTGTTATCTGCAAACTTAGCAATAGTATGCTCACTTCCCTCAAAGTGCGCTTGCCATAACTCTGTGGCAGTCAATCCTGAAAATAATGCATAAAAAGTTACCGGTGTGACGATACAAAGGGCTTTTACAATTTATGGTTGCAATATGCTGCCACAGGAGCCAGTCAGCATACTCTCCAATCCAAACGGAGCATTGCACATGGACACTAACTGATCTCTTTGTAGTTCCTCTGCTTATCAGCAGATCCATCACTACATTCTAAACTTGGAACTCTGACTGGCATCGCTGGCCCTGTCACACAAGCGTAATGGGAGAAAGAAATGCTGAGGAGTATCTTTACTGCCAGAGATTGTCTCCCAATCCCCTGGTAAGTTGCCCAGCTTCTTCCCAATGTTCATGGTCAGAAAATCTGGAGGTTGTGCAGAGAAAGATGCATAAGTAGGCATTTGCATCCTATGCAACTAGACACTTTTATATTTCAAACACCCATTTACTTCAAATGCCTGTCCTTACCATTCAGTGCCCCTATGTTTCCTGTCATTAACTTTTTGACAGAATGAAACTTAAAACTCATCCTCGCAGCTGAGATTTGTCATTTTTCAACAGTGAACGGTTCATAGGATAGAATGCACAGCCACTCAGCATTGTTAAGCAACCTCTGTCCAAGCCACCTTGGTCACTCATGATGGCGTTTTGCAGCCAGCAATTGAGAAATAATGAGACATTAGTCAATAGGCTCATTTGCTAATTCTTATACCAATGCAAAGCATGCAATTAATGATTTCTATTCCAGCCTATTGTAGAGAAATATTTCTTTACAATGTTAGATTGAGAGTGAGACAGCCACATTTTGGTCACCAGACAAAAAACTGGAAACAGAAACACTGCTTTCCCAAATTTCCTAGCTGTGGACTGTGACACCTCTCAATACAGCAGAATCTACTGATTACATCTTTTAAATAATACTTCCTCTACCTGGCAAAGGTTTCAGTTGCTAAATTCACACATCTGACAATGCTACCCAGTTCACCTGCAGTTGGGCTTCAAAAGACTGTATGCAGAATTTCCTATTTCTTCCATGTACCAATTGGTGAATGTTTCTATTTGTAGTTAGTGTTTCATTATAAAACAAAAACTTTAATATCTTGTAAAATTTGTAATGATGAAACAAACCAAGTGACATTACACGTTTGACCAAATATCACAAGGGGGTCAAAAAGATTAAGATCCCATGCGTATTATAATTTTGAGCGAGATTGTGGACCTCCAATCACTTGGAGAATATTGAGCTGTAAAGTTTGTGATAATTGCTGTGATCCTGGGGAAATACTAGAGTGTGTGGGGAAGTAGTACAACTTTTGTCTTTCAATAAAAGCTGTATTCTAGAAATATTACTTGACAATACATATAGAAATGAAAACATTCTCAGACTTGAAATCAATTTAAAATGTTTTTCAATAAAATTCCAGAAAACATTAATGTTTGCATATTTTAAGTCAGAAGATGGAAGATCAAACTTTATTTATCAACTATCTGCATACAAAACATATTGCACATCAACCAATCAAAACGGAAAATAAAAATACTCTAAGGACTCTAACAAATGTAGTTTACATGGAAAATCGTTTCTCTGGAACTTAATCTTACAATAGTTGGATTATTTTGGCAATGACATCTACAACCAGTTTAGTGTAACATCCAAAGCATTGCTTGATTTTTAAATACTGTACATTTAATAAATAAACCAAACAAGCCCCTTTGTAAACAGTCACTGCCAATCTCATCCCAATGTCCCTGCAGATGTATAGATGCAAATGAGTATTCTCCAGTGGTCTGCAATTTTTCTACATACAGTATTAAAAAAACCTACAGAGATTTAGTAAAATTGACCAGTTTCCAGACTAGTATCACCTAGCATACCAAATGTTAAATTTACAATTCAGTGCAAAATTTTGAAACTGCATTTTCTATTGTTTTCCTCAGAAGTGGTTGCATATTGGAGAACTTGACAAAAAGCAGCCAATGCTTTTATCCAGTATATGTCAATGATCTCCATCTTCAGAATAATCTGAAGTTTATTTTAAACATTTCAAAACATTTTCCTACAACCAGCTAGTTCTTTTAATTTTGCATCTATTGTCTGAAGGCACAATATCTGATTAATGTATTGAGAACTTAACTAGGTGAAAAACAAATTTATACAAGTGTTTTATTCAAGAACCCTCTGATCTCCATTCCAGTACGGAGGAACTAGAAAAAAAGTGCGCCGTAAAGTCTGGCAGTCCTTATTCTATCTTTGGCAAGCTTTTACAAGCACTATTAGAAAACACAATTTATGCAGAACTGGACGATGGTGGGTAATGTTTAAGAAACACCATTCACCACAACTTTAGTTCCATTTCCTTGGTAATCTCTTTGTTGGCTTTCCTTCGAAACCTTGTGTGTATGAGCTTCATCACCAGGTACACTGTTCATTCCATTAACGGTCTTGATAGCAGGAAAATGTTCATCAATCGTATCTTCTTGCACCTGCTGAACATGAGTGTTTTAAGTGAAATAGTTAACTTTGAAAGAAAGAGGAACAATCTTCTTCACACAGCTGAATGTTCAAAGTAGGTACTGTAAAAAGTAATTCAGATTTGTACAGGATACAAGTAATAAATAAGATTCTCAAATGTTAAACAAATAATTTAGGAATATTTGATCTAAGTTTATTTTTATTGTTAAAGGCAAAAAAAAACACTTTCTAGAAACAGCTTTATATGTAAAAGATTCTCTAACTTCAAATAATGTTGTTGATCTTTTAATGTTGACATTGCCTCGTGGTGTAATCTGTTTGCCTACACTGTCCAAGTTTTTTCATGCTATGATCTGTATACCCTTGCTTACTATGATCTGCCTATACTGCTCACAAACGAAGCTTTTCCCTGTATGTACATACACTTGACAACTACCAGAAAAGCTTAGTTCTTGGGGCAATCAATTTAATGCATTAATATACATTAATTTAGATTATATTTCAGTCTTTCCTCCAACAAGCTACTTCTTGCAGCAGATATTTTGGTGTTTGCCAACAAATTTCCCATAACTCATTGACAATGAATTAGAATAGTTTTTAATTACTTACTGAATTTGTTCAAACATCACAAACTCTATACAAAGACAATAACTTACATGTACTGTATTACTAGTCTATGACACAGAAATTGGATTCTGTGCCAGTACTTAAAATTTCCACACAAGCCTCATCACTGTACTTCTAAACTGCATTTAAATCAGTATACACGTGAAGGTTGATGTAATGACAGCAGATAGAGGAAGGCCAAAGGTAACTGAGTTACACCAGAGGTGGCAATGCAGGGTAAGGAGGAGAAGCCATTATTGTAGACTCATTCCTACTTTTGTACTTGCACTGCCTGAGTTTTGCAATGCAGTCCCATGAACCCAGATAACAAAGGAATGCAACTTATTTCTTCAGCAAGCAGTGTATACGTGCAAAAAACTAGAAGCCAGATGAGAAGGTTCAAATAGCAAGCTTCACAACAGTAAGCATGGAGTTGGAACACCATGATACATGGAGGAAAGGTGAAGGCGTGAGGATGAGGTAATACTGATATAGCAGATGGGTTAACTGTGCATTTTTGAAGATGTGATGTTGGCAGTTATGAACTGATGTTTGGCAGTTTTCTAAATTACCAAAGGACGTGCAGGACTAAAGTACAGTACAGCCAAAAAACTGATCCCTAGCATCAGGGATCTGTTAAGAGGAAATAGGGGAGAAACAAGCCTTTCAACCGAGCAATGAAGTATTTTCTGAATGTATACAGAACTGTCAAGATTGCAGAAATAATTATCCAAAAGATTAAACTTTTGGGCATTAAACTCATAATACATAACTTTAAGACCAATAAGAAATAAAACATAATGGGATTCATGGGGAGAATCATTTAGAAAATAATAATGCTACAGTAAGGTTGGAGATGCAGGAGGAAGAAAGCTGTTGATAGATAAATAGCTTCCTCATTAAAAATTATCTTGTGGTTTCATGGAGAGAAGAACATTGCTCTTCAAAACAGGGTTCAACTTCATTGCCGGCAGAAATAAGATGAAATTACTCTTTCTGCAACTTGTGTTATAACTGATTAACAATTGCTTGATGCTGACACTAGGTGATAGCCTTGAATTGTTGAAAGGGAATAAGTTTCAATCTTGGTACCGGTCACTGAAACCCTGTTGTGATGTAATCAGAAATCAGTGATTATCAGTTTGATTCAAGTTTGCATCAATTCTAAAATGTGTTAAAAATAAAATCTAGCCCCTCTTGAAATCCTATGTATTTCACAACCCATACATTCAATACTATTTATTGATACAGTCCTTCCTGCATGTAGAGGATCTTTCTCAAGAAACACATTAAATACAACTGTCAGTATAACACTGATCTCAATATTGTTTTACTACTTAGTTAGAGCTTCAAATAAATGATACCAAAAGACCTTAACAATGCCATGTACCCAAAAATGTGTTTCTAAAGGCCATCTCAACATCATAGTCTCCAAAGGGCAATTACATTAACACTAGTGAATTTTATTCCTGTAATACAATTGAAACAAACATTCAGGATATATGGGATTTTAGCTGCTAAAATGTCTTAATCAATTAAGTGGGATTTTATAACAGCAGCTTAATTTAAAGATTCTTTTTTCAGTGCAGCCATGGTTCATAAAATCAGTTATTATTAATTCTTCTCCACCGAAGGAAAATCCAGAGACTGGCGTTGAAAATCAAATCAAATTAGCCTGTGTGTCCAAAGTTGCCAGCAACTGATAACTAGAGTGAACGTATTAGTTTTTTAAAATAAAAATCAGCTCTAATTCAGTAGCCACAGCAAAGACAAGTCATAAACATTTGTTATGATCAGCAGCTAATAGTCCATCCAAAAGGTTGATATGATGTATCTAGTGGATTATAGGGAACTAGCATGCTTTCCAACTGTGCATAAGTTTGCACTCAGGTTTAGCCCACTCCACTGGCTAGTTGCAATGCAATGAAGACAGCCATATGTGCAAGAAGAAGCTGTCATCGACAAGTATTCAGAAATGCCTTCCTTCCAAGTTTCAGAGGAACCCAGAGGTTTTGCAGTGTGCAGACCATTTGGGCACCCCCTGGTATTTATGAACCAAATTTCCAGATATGGCCAAATGTCTCCACTGCCTTGTGATATCTTGCTGGAATTGAAGGGTAAGGGAGTAAATCTTGTCAAAAATTGTAAAGGGGACATAAAAGCAAAACACCATTTGCAACCAGCCAATGCCATTCCCTTGGTCTCAAGTGGGGAGGCCAACAGGGATCCTGATATTTGGACAGCCCAGCAGTCCCATAGATTTAGTTCAGGCTTGAGACAGAGAGTAGTCACACTGGTTTTGTTGCAGTGGGAACACAAACATAAGGGAAAGCACTTATGAGCGATAAACCCAAATTGTTTGGCATAGAACAGGAGCAGGAACATACCATTCAGCTCTTCAAGCCCGCTCCTCCATTTTCCAAGCTATCCCCACCATTTCAGAACTAAAGTTTGATAAACATCATCTGCGATCTTCAATGAAAAGTGTATCCTTCCTTGGGAAAGGGAAATAAAATTCCACCAGGTACAGTCCTACCAAGAATCTACACCATTGAAGCAAGACACCTTGAATCTTGTACTCAAATCATCATGCAGAAAAGGTCAATATACTATTTTTAATTGCTTAATTGCCTTAACTGCTTGCCGCACTTGCACATTAGCTTGCAGTGACTTGTCCAAAGGAACCTGGATGACTTTATTCATATCAATACCAACATTTCCCAATTTTGCCAATCAAGAAATACTTTGCATCTCAGTTACTCCAAGTGGTTAACCTCACACTGTTATTTTCTACTTGTCATATTCATTCCCATTCATTCATACTGTCCAAATTGCCTTGAAACTTATTTGCATTATCTTCACAACTCTCATTCCCACTTTTTGTCAACCACAATTGCAATTATAATATTTGGTCCCCACATCCAAATAATAGATATTGATTGTGAACAGCTGAAGCCCAAACATCGATCATTGTGACACCCTGCTAGTAACAGCATGCCAACTTGCAAATTACCCATTTATTCCTATCCTGTTTTCTTCCTGTTAACCAATCCTCAATCTATCCCAGTAACAGCAATGATGTGGGGGTACCAGTGTTGGACTGGGATGGGCAAAGTTAACAATCACACATCATCAGGTTATAGTCCAACAGGATATTTAGAAGTACTAACTTTCAGAGCGCTGTTCCTTCATCAGGTAAAGAGAACTGGTCAAGTGGGCAGAAAAGTGACAAATGGAACTTAACCTACAGAAGTAAGAGATGATGCATTTGGGAGAGCCGGGAATGCACAATTAATAGAAAAATACTCAGGAGTGTTGAGGGAGTGGTGGACTTAGAAATGATTATGGAAAAGTCCATGAAGGCTACTGGACAGGTCAATAAGGTTTTTAAGAAAGCATGTGAAATCCTTCCCTTTATTAGCCAAGGCATATATTATAAGAACAGGTAAGTTATGCTAAAACTATATAAATCATTAGTTACACTCTACAAATACTAGTTATCATAGAAAGCATATAACTGCATTTAAGAGGGTACAATGGAGATTTGAAGATGTTGCCAAGTCTGAAAAAATACAACTGATCAATAATGCAAAACAGATGTCATCAATATGGAACATCAACCAGCATGCCTACATATGGGAGATGAATATGTAACATTTCTCTTTGTGATCTGCTCTCAGTAAATCCTCTCTCTCTTAGGTCTCTTGAAAGCACTGTCAAGCTCCTCCAAGAACTGGTCTTTCATCTCAGTAGTGAAATAGTGTTGGAGCAGACACCTCAGATTAATTGGCCCTATTTGAGTTGACAGGCACAAAGAAGGAACAAATTCTGCATTTTTTTAGATTTCTGTCTATTGTTGAGAGTAGTAAGTTCCTTGCAGTAAAGGCTACATGCTAGACAAAAGACGAGCTCTACGAGGAGCTTCACACTGTTATCAGCAGAATCCTTAACTAAAGGCATCTTTATCTACTGGGGAAATTCAACATGGAACTCTGATCTCAGACATCATAGTCCAGGAAAGATAAATTAGAACAGACAAGAAATTCCTTAAGTTTTGTTGTTACCATAAGTTTTGTGCAACTAACACCTTTCAGAATGAGCCGAGACATATCCATGATCAGGGCAGTGGCAACTAAATTGCATCATCACCAAATGTGACTCTCTGAATAGTATTCTTATCACATGCAGATACCATATGATACTTGTGTACAGCACGGTAAGGATGCAACCTCAAAGCTTTTTCATTCAAAGAAAAATGAGATACTCGTAATCAATGCCAGCCAGTGTCAGTTTAACATCACATGAACAGACATTCCCAGAGCACGGAAGCAAAATGAAACACATTCAAGATAACTAGAATGTCACACTCTCAACATATGGGAAGCAAGAGCTCAAAATGCTAATTCGTCTGAAACTAATGTAACAGTGAAGGAACCCATCAATGTTGCCAAGCAGTGTGTCCTCATTAATTACAGGAAAGATCCAAGTGAGAAAACAGAATTACCTAGAGTCACTCAATGAAAAGTACTAAAGACTGCTAGGTGGTATACCAATGACTCCCAGTTACAAATCTGGCCAAGCATCCAACGTCCTTCAACACAGGGAATACTGAGGGCATGTGTGACTGAATCAACAAGGCAAAAGGCCCATCAGCAAAAAAAAAGGGAAAACTAAGATTTGGTTATGACTAACTGCAATAAACAATTAGAGAAAATGGTGAAACAGTATTTTGAGCTGAACTCTAAGGAGAACACTTACCAAGCAGACTCGAGACATGACAGAAAGCTCTGCCGTAACATGTTGAACCCACAGTGGAACAGCACAGTTAAGCTACTGACTCACTTATTATGGGGAAAGCTTCAGGCGCTAATGCTGCACCACCTTAACGCAATAAGCATACAAAAATGGCACTCCTCCAGCATCTGCATGAACTTCAGTCTCTGCAGGAGGGAAATTGTAGTAACCCCAGGATATGCATGATGATGCCAACTCTGGAACCTTTTACAAGAACAAGAGTGACCACAGCAACTGCAATACAGTCAGTTCTGCTATAATGAGTGTTTCTTCAACCCAATTTGGTAGTAACACAATTGAAGAATTTAGACCACTGTTTGTAGAACACAAACTTTCCTTACCTATATTGGCTATAACACAATTCTGGTCCCATTAGTTTAAATGGTGCTGCTATTATGTGATTTTCTTATAACCTGGGAATGCATGGGAAGGGAACTATTGCAATATATCAGAACAGACTCTAATTAGTTAGTAAGGCACCTCACTACTAAGCCTTACTTTCACTGAGGCTAACCTAACAGTGAAGGAACCCATCAGTGTTGCCAAGCAGTATTTGATCATGGGAGAAATATTTGTTTATGTTGTCTCCTGTCAGGCTGGAGGCCTTAGCTGAACATATCTATCATAAATCTCAGCGTGGTTTCAGACCAGAAGATCCATAACTTACATATTCTCATTTAAGCAGCCATGAGAAATGCGGTGAAAGAGAGAGACCACTATATATTACCTTCATCCATCTCAGCAAAGCACTTGACCAAGTGAGGAGAAGGGATCTATTTAAGCCACAGGAGAAAACTGCACAATGAAGCTGATCAAAGTGATCTTTTTACATAAGATGATAAGTCAAATCAATTATGGCAGGAAACACTGCAACCCTTTCAGATTCACAGTGGATCAAATGGTTGTGTTCTAGTAGTGACAGTGGGGGCTAGGCACACTCTAGCATATTCATTTCTTTACTGTTTTCACATATTTGCAAGTCACACAGGATGCCTACAACTAATGGAACTTTTTAGCCTTGCTCACCTGAGTCGTCTTCAGAGCACTACTGTATGCTGATAATGCCTGACAAACATTCCAAACGAAGGAACATCGAGAGTAGCAAACCATATTATGGTAGGATTTGATTATCAGGTTGACAAGTGTCATGGTCCAGGATTTGTCATACCTTCATCTATCAACACTGATAGTGTGACAGTGGAGTTGACAACTTGTGGAAGGAAACCTGAGCATCCGACATAAACCGATGCAGATATGGGGAAAATATGCAAACTCCACATGGACCAAGTCACCCAAGGCTGGAATCAAACCCAGGTCTCTGGTGCCATGTGACAGCAATGCTTACCATTTTGGCACCGTGTTGATAGATAGGGGAAAGGCTGAACAGGCTTCATCCTTACGGTCACAGATGTCCTCTCATCATCTCTTGTGGAATGAGGTAAGAACTAATATATTAAGCCCACTGCAAACTTTGTATCTTATTATGTACAGCTTGCTTTAATGAGCAATTATTTAGTTGTGGCACGGTGGCACAGTGTTTAGCACTGCTGCCTCACAGCGCCAGAGACCCGGGTTCAATTCCCGACTCAGGCGACTGACTGTGTGGAGTTTGCACATTCTCCCCGTGTCTGCGTGGGTTTCCTCCGGGTGCTCTGGTTTCCTCCCACAGTCCAAAGATGTGCGGGTCAGGTGAATTGGCCATGCTAAATTGCCTGTAGTGTTAGGTTAAAGGGGTAAATGTAGGGGTATGGGTGGGTTGCGCTTCGGCGGGTCGGTGTGGACTTGTTGGGCCGAAGGAACACTGTAAGTAATCTAATCTAATCTAATCTAGTTATAGTACAGGAGCCTACTCGACTCAACGTGTTTATACCAGCTCCTAAAAGAGCTTCCCAGCTGGTCCCAATCTCAAGCCCTATCACCATAGCACTCTGAATTCAACACATATATATCTTGCTCTCTCTCAAGACCTGCTATGGAATCCACATCCACCACTCTCCCAGGCAGCGCATTCCAAATCTTAACAACTCTATGTAAAGAAGTGCTCATCTTATTCCTAACTCAGTGTGCCATAATGGAGGTACAAGCTACAAGTTAGCACTTTAAAAAAAATGACAATTGGTAACTTGAAAGCTGACACTCATGCAAAGTATTTTGGGCTGTATAACTGACTTCACATCAGAAAAATGGAAATGCATGAACATGAATTCCCCAATAAAATTGCACATCTGGCATTTGTGTAATGTAAAGTTGTCACAAAAATCAGCAAATTTATTATTGGAACATCACAGAAGTGTTAATGTCAAAAGATGAATTGCTCACTTTTGGTTTTGTGTTGTGCTGATGTTTATACTCAAAAATTAAAACTAAATCCATCTGACTAGCCACACAATTTTAACAAAAAAATTGGTGACTGTCAGTTCTTTACTCTGAAACTGCAACTGCAAGAAACTTCCCATAGCCAAAATTGATGCTTTCCTTATTTCAGTAGCTCATAATGTAACTGCAACCACATGACCAATAATAGATACAACCAGGCTATCAGTTTTACTACCAATTTCATTGTTCAAGATCTTACCAACGTAGTTGCATTTTTGCTGGATGCAAGATTCTCTTTAGGCTGGACCCGTTGTCGGCTCTGTGATTCCGCTCGAGATATGTAATCAGCTACAGTTACTGTCATTGAAAACAAAAAACTCTTTATACACCTCATTGTGCACATTGCTAGATGAACTGCAAGGATTAAATGTCTTTGCAAGCATCTTCTGAACACATGCCAACATTACAATTTAATTAAGCACTTCCTATTTAGTTAAGGCAGACAAACAGTTATATGCAATATTGTAATACAATGATGCAAGGTGCACTTGGGATTAAATCAATGGTTAGGCAAGACTTTTAAAAAAGTAATAGTTATTCCCTTTAAATTTGCTACAACTATAATACATGTTTCCTGTGAATATTTCATGTACAGAGGTCGTACTTTTGTTTATATCCAGTACCACTATTTCCTGAACCAATGCGTTTTTATGAACTGTTATTAAACTTAATTAAGGTATTTCCTACATTTAATGAAGTGATCAATGTTTGGTGAACATTGTGGTAATTTGTAAATCCCTTTGTTAGATATTTGTATTAATTTCTGTTTTAATAAAAAGACGATGACTCAGTTTACAACTGGATTTTTAAAAAAAATCAATTCCTAAGCACCCAATATTTTCAACATACCCAATGCACTTAAGATAATAAGTAGACTTATGGTTAATTGATCATTCCTCTATCATAGTGTTAGGTAAAAGGGATTAATGTAGGGGAATGGGTGGGTTGTGCTTCGGCGGGTCGGTGTGGACTTGTTGGGCCGAAGGGCCTGTTTCCGCACTGTAAGTAATCTAATCTAATCTAATCTAATCTAATCTATCCAAGAGGAACTCAAATTAGCTTTTAAATTACTCAGTGAAATAACTAAGATAAAATTGGATTAAACAATTTAAGGATCTGAAATCATATAATATTAGAACATGGAAACATGCCATTTAACCTGTCAAGTCCTCATCATCACTTCAGTATTTAATATCCACCTTCTACTACACTAATCTGACTTTCCTGGTCATTCTCAATAACTCATCAATAATTTATTTTCTTGCAGCTATACACATTCAATAGGAGATGAGATTTTACCAGTGGAAATTCTAACTACATTTGAGATTTCTGGCTTTAACCTACCTCTTCCAACACCACCTCTCCCCTATCCTGCTTCCAGTTTGTCAAAAACTCAATCTTGTTTGAATCACTTGTGGACTTGAAAACAAGTTCTAATACTGAATGAAAAAATATCAATAACAAGACACAAAATTAGCCCACTTAAGCTCTCTTTGTTGAGGTTAAAATAACTGATACTAGCTCATTTCTCAACTGCAAAACTTTTACTGGTGATCCAGAATATTTGTATTTGATAAATACAGAAGTTCAACAAACTGAATCCTGTGGGCAAAGAAATCCTGAGCAATTTTCATAACAGATAAACATACACCAAACAAGCAATGTGACACAAATGAAAACAAACAAATTCCACCTTTTTTTTCAGAATTGGCTCCACTGATATGAAGATAGCACAATGATATCCAATATTATGAAAATTAAAAAAGTAAATTAATTTTTTTTACTGACAATGCCACGATACCACTCAACTGAACAGAAGGGATGTTCATCATTGCCACTGAAGATTTTAAAAGATCTGACATCACAGATGCGATTATTACTGCTTTTACCATGTAAACATCACAAGCTTAAAACATTTAAAATCTTTTTATTTCTGAACTAGCATGACTCAGACATTCCTCCAAGCAGATAATAAACTACATTGTGATAACTAACTGAAATTAGGTAATACAGCCAAGAATACAGCACAGCTCTAACTTCATCAGAACAAAAACGCACCAGTATCTGCTCTAGCTTTTATATTCTCAACACTTTTTTCCCCCAGACAGAACTAGTACAAACAGTTAATACTCAGATTTATCAAACATTTTCTCCCCAAATACAGGTCTCGATATCACATCTGGTGTTTTACCAATCATCACAGAAATATCCATAATTTAAAATGTTCTACAAGGACTTGTAAACTTTAGAGATATACTCACAATACAAGTATTAGATTTGGGCAATGTTCTAACCAGTTGAAATCTAATGTAGGCTAGTGAAAATTAGAGTATAGAAAGGATCAGGTAACACAAGTACTTCATAAACTGCACTGAAAAAGCAAAGGATAAAGCTAAAAGATTGAAAAATTTGAGAACTTCTAGTTTGAATGCTGAACATACTTAAACAGCATGTTGCATCAACCAAAGACAGCAGGACGCTAAACTACAAAATCAACATATTGGAAACATGCCGGATGATAAAAGCAAAGCAGTGTCAATGCTGGAAATCTGAAATAAAACAGTTCTGAAGAAACTCAGGCAGAGCTGGAAGCAACTATGGACAGAGAAACAGTTAATGGTTCAAGTCCAAAACAACTAAATTCTGAAGAGTCATGTCAGACTTGAACCATTAACTCAGTTTCTCTGTCCACAGATGCTGCCAGACCTGCTGAGTTTCTCCGCACTTTTTAAAAAATCTTTTTTACTTTATGTTATCGCAAGTCAGGATCAAACCATCTAATAAAGTCCAATCTCTGATCAGGTCCAGTCACCAAAGGCAGAAGAGCAAAACATTGAAATGACTAAGACAACACAGAACTGCCACACAGTTCTTAGTGTCAAAAGATATGAGCGGAGGATGAAGTGGGAAAACTCAGGTCTTTCAGTCTAAAAACGAGGCATCGGAGAACTGATTGAGATATGCAGTTTAGTTAATAAAATGGTAACTGCAAATCCAAAATATTACTCAAAATCTAACATAAGTTAGAAGAAGGGAACAAGTTAAAAGTGGCAAAAGATAAATTTATGACTGAAATCAAGAAACATGTCTGCACACAGTTATCAAAATATGGAACACACTTGTGGATATACTCCTTTAAAGAAACAAAGTACATGTTTCAGTGGGGAGGAGAGGGAGAAAAATGGTGCAGAATTAATATCTAAGTGAATGCATTTTAAAAACGTAATATTGTAAAATGTAATGCGTTTAGCTTGGATAAATACTGAATTGCAAGATGAGCTATGAGCTGATGTGAGAGGAGTTTCCATTGCTTAAATTCTTATTAACACTTTGATTATTTTGAATAGATAATTGATCAAATATTGCAGAACTATTTAGTGGATGCTCCATTTTTCAGCATCTGTAGAGGTAAGCAATCAAAAATGAATTGGCTGACCTGAGAAAACAGGACAGATATAATATGCTTACAAGAAATTACACCACCACACAAACATAAGGCTTTTTGAGAGATTATTACCAAAATACTCATTGCATCACAATCATATTCTATGCAGCCTAGAAAATACGCAAACATTACTCTCTCCCATAATTTATTTAGAAAACTCTATTTGTGGTTGGTATTATTGCAGATGTTGAATTAAGTATGAAGCAATTAGAAAATTTACATTCTGCTGTTGATTTATCTATAATTTTTACTTTAAACCAAACATTTCCAAACACAACAAGGAACTTGCGAGCATAAGAGTTACAGTTAGTAAGTTTGCAGATGACACCAAAATTGGAGGTGTAGTGGACAGCGAAGAGGGTTACCTCAGATTACAACAGGATCTCGACCAAATGGGCCAATGGGCTGAGAAGTGGCAGATGGAGTTTAATTCAGATAAATGCGAGGTGCTGCATTTTGGGAAAGCAAATCTTAGCAGGACTTATACACTTAATGGTAAGGTCCTAGGGAGTGTTGCTGAACAAAGAGACCTTGGAGTGCAGATTCATAGCTCCTTGAAAGTGGAGTCGTAGGTAGATAGGATAGTGAAGGCGGCGTCTGGTATGCTTTCCTTTATTGGTCAGAGTATTGGAGTACAGGAGTTGGAAGGTCATGTTGCAGCTGTACAGGACATTGGTTAGGCCGCTGTTGGAATATTGCATGCAATTCTGGTCTCCTTCCTATTGGAAAGATGTTGTGAAACTTGAAAGGGTTCAGAAAAGATTTACAAGGATGTTGCCAGGGTTGGAGGATCTGAGCTACAGGGAGAGGCTGAACAGGCTGGGGCTGTTTCCCTGGAGCGTCGGAGGCTGAGGGGTGACCTTATAGAGGATTACAAAATTATGAAGGGCATGGATAGGATAAATAGACAGTGTTTTCCCTGGGGTCGGGGAGTCCAGACCTAGAGGGCATAGGTTTAGGGTGAGAGGGGAAAGATATAAGAGAGACCTCAGGGGCAACTTTTTCACGCAGAGGGTGGTATGTGTATGGAATGAGCTGCCAGAGGATGTGGTGGAGGCTGGTACAATTGCAACATTTAAGAGGCATTTGGATGGGTATATGAATAGGAAGGGTTTGGAGGGATATGGACCGGGTGCTGGCAGGTGGGACTAGATTGGGTTGGGATATCTGGTCGACATGGACGGGTTGGACCGAAGAGTCTGTTTCCATGCTGTACATCTCTATGACTGCAAAACTGATTAGGCTCTATTAATTTATACATGCATGTGCCCTTGTACAAAGTACACTCTACTTCAGTTTTTACAAGGGTTGTGCCTTTCTATTTTCCAACGTGAAATGTTCTCAACACAGACTGTAAAATATAATAGACAAACTTAACGCTTTTCCAAAAGGGAAAGGAGAAATCAAAAATGTAATCATAACCTGCTCTTTAGGATGTTATTCAACAGTAGATTAGATCATGGCACTGAAAGGAGGTAGCAATAGTTTTAGTTGAGAATAAAAATTTTTTTTGCAATAAACTAGTGTTATCAAAATTTTAAATCATTCTCCCCCATGGGGAGCATGGGCGGCATGGTGGCACAGTGGTTAGCACTGCTGCCTCAGCGCCAGAGATGTGGGTTCAATTCCCGCCTCAGGCGACTGACTGTGTGGAGTTTGCACGTTTTCCCAGTGTCTGCGTGGGTTTCCTCCGGGTGCTCCGGTTTCCTCCCACAGTCCAAAGATGTGCAGGTCAGGTGAATTGGCCATGCTAAATTGCCCGTAGTGTTAGGTAAGGGGTAAATGTAAGGGTATGGGTGGGTTAGGCTTCGGCGGGTCGGTGTGGACTTGTTGGGCCGATGGGCCTGTTTCCACACTGTAATGTAATGTAATCTAATCTAAATCTAATCAAACAATTCAGCTAACACAGTACCCATTACCTATTAACTCTAAATCCAGAGATAGGTAAAATTACATCTGAGAAAATGTAGACACCAAAAAGATTTGTTTTTATACTGACCAACTCTTATTAAAACAGCAACTATCACAAGATATTCTATTTAAGCATAGCAGAAACATTACTTTTGGTCCCTCAAGCCTGTTTTGCTTTACTCAAAGCTTATATGTTCTTCAACTCTGTTTACTCGCTTTTGATATACACTATTACAACTACCCAAAAAAAGTTACTTCTATTCAACTTTCACCTGACAGTATCATCGACTTATGAAAGTCATGGTTTCATATTTGCACTACTGCAAGCATAAAATTAAAAACAAACACTTGAGGTTTGCTGAATAGCTTTCTTATCATTTCAAGATTTCACTCTGTTTCACCCCCTATTACTCCACCTGAAGAAACAATTTATCAAACCCCTTTATCATTCTGAGTATCTCACTTATGTATTCATTTCAATTTAGATGGTCAGGGATGATTAATCAATTTTTATTATGTCATCTGATGAATCTGTATTACAGTATAGCCCCTCCAAGCCAACATTTGAGGTACAAGTTCAAGAGTGAACACAGATGAAGTCTAACCAAAATACTGCACAACTGAAGTATGACTTTTCATTTGAATTCCAACAGAACGTAGTTTCACTTTACAAGAAAAGTGGTACAGATATCCCAGGGAATTACAGGAAACTACTGGGAAAAAAAAATCTCCATTTGGACAGGCAAGATTTTATCAGGGAGCATGAGAGTGGTTTTGTCAGAGGGGGGTCATGCACAACAAATTTGATTGAATTTTTAAGATGGTGGCCAGGTGCGTAGCTGACAATAGTGAAGTTGATGTCGCCAAAATGGATTTCAAGGTTCCACTTGGAAGATTGATAAAGATGATAAAAGCACATGGGATCCAGGCTAACTTGGCAAGTTGGATTCAAAATGTGTTTAATTATAAGAGACAGTGGGTGGGGGTAGAAGGCTGGGCACCAGTATCTAGTTACATATCACAGGTATCAGTGCTGGATCATTTGGTGTTCCTGACACAGATGATGCAGACGTATACATATTTCTTCTGGAGTGGAGAGAATAAGTAAGTTTGCAGATTACATGAAAATTTGTTTGGTTGACAATGGGAAGACACAATCTTAGAAGAGATAAATGAATTGGTCAGATGCAATTTAACTCTAATTAAAATGCGATGTGATGCAATTTGGAAGTAGTAACAATGAGTACTCAATGAATGACATGACACTCGGAAGCTCAGGGAAACAGAAGAATCTTGGGGAGCTTGTCCACAGATCCCTGAAGGCTATAGGACCGGTTACATGGGTAGTTAAGACGACATACATAATGCTTGCATATTTACAAGAGATTGTAGTATAAAAGATTATGATAGGCATAGAATGGGCTCTTGTAGTGCAGTAATAGTGTCCCTACCTCTGAGCCAGGAGGCCCAGATTCATGGCGGATAGAAAGCAGCTGTTCCTCCAAGTTAAAGGTTCAATAACAATAAGCATAACTTTAAGGTCAAAGCAGGATGTTTAGAAGAAATTTGAGGAAAAATATTTCTACCCAGGGCAAGGTGGAAATCTGGAATTCATTGCTTGGAGGATGGTTGAGTCAGGAAACTTCAATCTTTAAATAAGTACTTTGATGAGTACTTAAATGTTAAAATATTTAAGACTATGGGATGAGCGTTAGAAAGTGGGACTCAAATTTAGAGTAGTTTTTTTTATTGGTGCAGACTTGACTGAATGATTCTATCACCTCAAAATAAAACATTTATTAGTCTTTACAATTATTTTCTGTACTTGTGCAAAAGCTTTTAGATTCTGGTGTATACAGGCATTAAATTCCCATGCTGGTACATTGCCCCTAGTCTCTTGGTATTAAGAAAATGTTTTATTTTGTGTTTCTTGTATCCCAAGTGAATGGCCTCCAAAGTCAAATTCTCTCTCTAATGTTTTTCCAAGTCACTTCATGTACTAACATCATTCTGTAACCTTCTGTTCTTACCTAC
Organism: Chiloscyllium plagiosum; assembly: GCF_037043375.1. Lineage (NCBI taxonomy): Eukaryota > Metazoa > Chordata > Chondrichthyes > Orectolobiformes > Hemiscylliidae > Chiloscyllium > Chiloscyllium plagiosum. The sequence goes on along the minus strand of NW_028270151.1, from coordinate 36,710,746 downwards.
ACAACTTAGCAAAATAGGAGACATGTGACGGGCCGTTTGACATGGAACTTTATCCAAGTTATCAATATACAGGAACAACTGCAAGTCTCAGCATCCTATATATATTTTAATAACATTTCTGAATTAGCTACATTGCCCAACTGGCTTCTTTCCACTTTATACTTCTGTATTTTCAGTGCCAGGAGCAAGCTTCGAAGTATGCATTTAACAAATAACATTCTTAAAGTGTCTCAAAGTACAAACTGAAGGAAAACAATTACTAACGAGAGATTCTTCAGCAGTATGTACCAAGGTATGATCAGATCAAGCACATACGTTTATTTGGAAACTGAATTATGTTTAATATCTGTCCAACTTGTTTTTCTGCATTCCCGAAATTTTTCTCCCCAAATCTTTTCAATGATTCCTCATTAAAGGTTTGTGTTCTTTGAAAACAGGATATTCAAAAATTAAATTGTGTTAGATTTTCAAAGCAGGTTGACCATGATAACATTAGGACTAAAGCTCAATTTTCCTTATAATCCTAATTAGTTTACACCAACAGTTCTTCCCTGATTTCTTCTAATTTTTAAAAACACAGTGAAATCACATAACCAAATTTCTATTTTATTTGCAAATTTAATCTAGCTAAACTATATACAGTAGTAATGTTACATGACTCCTCAAACAATAAGCAACTGGTGACTCCTTCAATCATATTAAAAAAAAAATAGCTGCTGTGCAAGTGGAAATATGATTTGTTTGGTAATACAAAATTTGGACGGGAGTCTCTTGTGGTGCAGTGACAGCGCCGACACTCCTGAATCAAAAGGCCCAGCTTCAAGTCCCACCTGCTCCAGGAGGCATGCAGTAACAACTCAGAAAAGGTTGATTAGAAAAATAGGTGAAATTAAAATAAAACACAGAATTTGGGTACTGGTGAAAAGAGGAATGCTGTTGAAGGTTTTCATCTTGCACTCATTAGGACAGATGCAAAAACATAAATTTCAAAGGCAACAACAATTTATGCAGCATTAAAAAAAATGGTGCTGATTGGTTGCCAAATGGAGTCTGATTGGTTGAGGCACTGCCATGGAGAATGCACAAAGGAGGTACTATCTGTATGTTTTTCTTTCATCCCAGTTAGGTTTAATGTAATCAGAATAGTTCTGATGATAGTTCCTCACTGACCTGACACATTAACTCATTTTCTCTCCACAGATGTGGCCTTGTGTAGTTCCACAATTTTCTTACATTATTGTATTTAACTCTGAAGTACAAAGTGATACATTTAAGAAAAAAAAGGAACAGGACAGGTAAATTAATCTTAATCATAGTTATAAATGGGGTGCAGGAACAAGGGACCGGAGATCATAAAGGACAAGTTGATAACATGATGACTGTTTAAAACAAATACTGGGATCCATTGTTTTCTAAACAGAAGTTTTTAATCATGGAACTGCAATTTTGGAGTAAACTTTACAAATTTTGTCCTCAGCTGAAATTGAATCTAATTCTGGACACTTTGGGAAGAATATCAAGGACTTGGTGATGGGAGCACAAATTTATCAAAATTGAATTAGAGGTAAAGAATATATGTGGAGACACAAAAGAAGCTGTTCTATTCTTAGAATTAGATTGTTTATGGAAATGGTGTTTAAAAAAAGTTTCGAAAAGAGTACATAAAAAAAAACTTATTTCACTTAGCAAATGAGTGAACATAAGTTTAACATAATAGACAATAAGACAGATGAGAAATTTGATGTAACAAATTGTGATTTGCAGTACATTTCCTGAAAAGGATGACAGAAGCAGATTTTGGTAACATTCTGAAGGATATTGGATATAAAATTGAAAAGGATAAGTTTCTTCTTCCCTTATAAAAATGTACTGATTCCTCTGAGAGATTCGATAAGTAGCAGCACAAACTAAGAAGGATATCACAGCTATTCCTGACTCTCGCAGAAGTGCACACACAGTCAACAGCAGTTGTTACACAATATGCTCAAGACTTCAAGTTTCTCTTTCCCAACCTTCTAGTGCTAAAATTAACAGTAATACTCTAGCTCCTGCCCAGGCTAGAATCAATTAAATAAAACTGAGGATCTTTCTGGTCTGTATTATTCTGACTTGAAATCTGAGCCATCCAGAACATTGACTTTTCATAGTATCTATAACTTTGTCTCAAAACACAAACTAAGCAAACCCACTAGTAATTACAGACTCTTTAGCAGTTTACAACAAGGTGAAAGGAAATCAAGCACATGATATGCTTATTTGGAAGTTATTATTTGGATGTATGTATCATGGCAATTCCGAAATTCTTTTCCTCCCCAAATTTTTTCATTGATTACTAATTAAAGATGGTATTTTAATACAGACTAAACAAAAACTAAAATGTGTTAGATTTTCAAAGCAGGTTGACCACTCAAGCTCAGAAAGGTGTTATTTAAATTTAATTAGTTAGAGAATGTGGAAAAATGACATCGTCAAAAATATCAGAACTCCAAAAACCCTAACATGCTAGTTTCAGCTGTTACCTGGCTGGCTGTCTCTGCTCAATGAGCTTTCAATTTGACCACGTAAACGACGCCTGCGGCTACGATTACGCCGCTGTGGTTTTCGTTCATTATCATCTGCAAATGCAAAGTGTGATGGAGGCTTTCTCTTTAATGTTTTATTTACAACAGCAATCTATGCTTGGAGTCAATTCAATTGAAATTTTAGTTGGACAATTATAATCTTTAAAATTATGAATAAATTTGATATATACATACCTAAACCATTCTCATTCACTGAAGCACTGTCAGATTCTGTCATTCCATCAATCATAGTGGCATCATCATCTGTCCTACGCCTACGTGATCTCCTGCGGCGATTTGTGCTGCTGTGAGACTCACTACCATCAGTGTCTGCTGTTTGATCCGTTTCTGTGTTGTCTAGCAAACTGTAAGGATTGCTATCTGGATCTCTAAACACTGAGGAGCAAATAGAGATTCTGATGAAAACATCATATGCTGTCATTTATCTAAGCTATTCAAATTTATACAAATACTTGCAAGCAATAGTTGCTACCAAATTATTAAATGCTAAATAAAACTAGACCAGGATCCTTGTCAAATAAATTATGGCAAGCTGTTGAAAGTTACTTCAGTATACAGGCAGTTCTGGGATAACGCACATTTCAGTAGCACGATTTGGCTATAACATTGCTGAAGAATTAGCGAACGGTATTTGGGAGAATGCTTCCCTCAATTAGCAATAGCGCAATTCCAGTAGGGATCGGATCGCGTGCTTCGTTCTATGCATGTGCCGATTGCATACCGAAATCTGTCATTCTGCGCATGCTCCGATATTCTTGCTGTTCTGCACACATGGCAGTGTCTGCGCATGTGAGATATCAGTGCTGGTTTTGAGACATTCTGCACACGTACAATGTCTGCTCTGTCCGCGCATGCGCATTGTCAGCTGCTCACAGAGCAGCTGTGAGAGATACTGCACAGGGAGCAGCTTTTTTTACATTTAAATGTACCATGTTAAACTTACTTTTGTTTCCTTAATAAACATCATTTCAACCTTCATTCAGGCTGTGCTACACTTTGCGTTAGACTTTTGGTTGATGTTTGAGTGATCATGAGTGATATTTTTTGCAGATCTGCACGGACCCCACTTTTCCCATTGGCCCCATTACTTCTTTTAAGCGAGGTTTCGCTGGAATCCAACTACAACGTTACAGGAAATCTATCTGTACTAGCTTTTCATGAAAGCAATTACACATCCATTAAAAAGTGTAAAGACCCCACACCACCACGAAAGCAGTGCTTAGTGCGACATAACTTCCATTATAAGAGAAGAACTGCCTCTTGAAACTACAGGCACTAGTAAATTACATCTACAGGCAGCTTTTAATATACCAAACCTGCATACATCTTAAAACAATGGATAGTGCTATAAGGACATGGTGGCAGGTGAAATAAGTTATTATACAACGGATACTTCTTTACAAAGCATAGGTAATGACAAGAAGTGTTCAAAGACTGATTGTTCACACAGCTCCTATTCCAAGAATAGAGAAGCTTCACTGGTCACTGATATGGAGTTCTCGTCAACGGCAAATTAAGGAAGCATGAAATAAGGGTCGGATAAGAAAATGAAATTATGGTGTCACATTGGGGGCGGCATGGTGGTTCAGTGGTGAGCACTGTGGCCTCACAGCACCAGGGACTTGTGTTCGATTCCTGCCTTGGGCGACTGTCTGCGTGGAGTTTGCACATTCTCCCCATGTCTGCATGGATTTTCTCCGGGTGCTCTGACAGTCCAAAGATGTGCAGGTTGGGTGAATTGGTCAAGCTAAATTGCCCATAGTGTTTGGTGCACTAGTCAGAGGGAACTACAGTTGTCAATCCTACTCTATCATCAAGGACCAACTGGTGAGTTGTTGGTAGCCTGCATATCCACAATAGCCACCACAAAATAAATAGCATATGCTCAAGAAGAGTGTTGACAAAGTACTGGGAGAAACTGTTTCTGTTGGTAAAAGGATCTAGAGAGAAGCAGAGGACAGTAACTTAAGGCAATTAGCAAAAGTAGTAACAGGGATACCAGGAATAGGCTTTGTACGCTGAAGGGGCAGGCTTTGGAGTGCACTGCCTAAGTGTGGTGGAGGCAAACTGACTTCTTTTGAAGGCCTCGATCAATAATTAACTGAAGAAGAAAAAATTCGATGGACTATGTGGAAACAAGAAAAGGGGTGTTAAATACATTCATAGACATTGGGCTTCACTGACCAATTTACAACAAAAAGATGGTAGTGAGCAGCCATCTCAAATTGCTGCAGTCTTTGGAAGTGCAGAAATACTGCTGTTAGCTCCAAATCAAGATGGTGTGCAACTTAGATGGCAATTTGGTGTTGCTCAGATTCATCCATTGCCCTTATGCTACTAAATAGTAGAGCTTGTAGATTTGCAAGCTGCTGTCAAAGGAGTCTTCTTGCGTTACAGCTATACACCTTGCACACCTTGCTACTACGATGCATCGGTGAAGGGGATGAATGTTGAATGTTGAAGTCAGGAGGGCTTGGAGCTCAGTAAGAGCGCTTTGCTGAGGAAATAATACAGGGATTTTAGTTGACCTCAGCATCTGTATTAGAGAAGAGGCAAACCAACTGGTGCTACTGTCGATTGTATAGCATCCCCCGTTTGGTACCGCATGTAGAGCTAAGAGTCAAATCAGGATTGGAAAGGGGTAAGCTATGAAGTTCCACACACTTAAGGCCTGGAAGAGAGCCACTATTCTTTTTGTTAAATGTGATGAATCCAGTCAGCTGTTCTCAAAAATGCAGACAAAAGCTTTCTTCATTCAACTTCAGCAGCACATTCCCCACTTTCTTTCCTTGTACAAATCCAACACATATCTCTGGAACAGGAGAATCGACGTTTCGGGCATAAGCCCTTCTTCAGGAATGAGGAAAGTTTGTCCAGCAGGCTAAGATAAAAGGTAGGGAGGAGGGACTTGGGGGAGGGGTGTTGGAAATGTGATAGGTGGAAAGAGGTCAAGGTGAGGGTGATAGGTCAGACTGGGGTGGGGGCGGAGAGGTCAGGAAGAAGATTGCAGGTTAGGAAGGCGGTGCTGAATTCGATGGATTTGTCTGAGACAAGGTGGGGGGAGGGGGAATGAGGAAACTGGTGAAATCCGAGTTCATCCCTTGTAGTTGGAGGGTTCCTAGGCGGAAGATGAGGCGTTCTTCCTCCAGCCGTCGTTTTGTTGTGATCTGGCGACGCCAGACCACAACAAAACGACGGCTGGAGGAAGAACGCCTCATCTTCCGCCTAGGAACCCTCCAACCACAAGGGATGAACTCGGATTTCACCAGTTTCCTCATTCCCCCTCCCCCCACCTTGTCTCAGACAAATCCATCGAATTCAGCACCGCCTTCCTAACCTGCAATCTTCTTCCTGACCTCTCCGCCCCCACCCCAGTCTGACCTATCACCCTCACCTTGACCTCTTTCCACCTATCACACTTCCAACACCCCTCCCCCAAGTCCCTCCTCCCTACCTTTTATCTTAGCCTGCTGGACAAACTTTCCTCATTCCTGAAGAAGGGCTTATGCCCGAAACGTCGATTCTCCTGTTCCTTGGATGCTGCCTGACCTGCTGCGCTTTTCCAGCAACACATTTTCAGCTCTGACCTCCAGCATCTGCAGACCTCACTTTCTCCTCAACACATATCCCTCCCTATTATGAAAGCACACAAAGAGGAAAAGTCTGTAAAATTCTGAGGAAAGACAGAAAAATAGACAGAAAAGAAATAGGATAGTCCTTCAAAGAACAAGCACTGCCAGCATGGACTGAAAGTCTTCTTTTTGTGCCGTAACATTATGAGTTACAATCAAAATAGATACTCTGCCCTCAAGGTATCTATTCTACTCAGATTTATACAGCATGGAAACAGATCCTTTGGTCCAACTTGTCTGCACTGACCAGATATCTGAAACTGATCTATTCCCATTTGCCAGCATTTGGCCCATATCCCTCTAATCCCTTCCAATTCATGTACCATCCAGATGCCTTTTAAATGTTGTAACTGTACCAGCCTCCAACCCCTCCAGCAGTTTGTTCCATACATGCACCATCTTCTTTGTGAAAAAGTTGCCCCTCAGGTCCTCTTCAAATCTATCCCCTCACTTTAAACCTATGCATTCTAGTTTTGGACTCGACTATCCCAGGTAAAAGACCTTAACTATTCTCCTTAATCATGCTTCTCATGATTCTATAAACCTCTACAGGGTCACCCCTGAGCCGATGACACTCCAGTGGCAAAAAAATGCCTGTTCAGCTTTTCCAGAAAGCTCAAACTTTCCATTCCCAGCAGCATTCTTGTAAATTCTTTTCTGAACTCTTTCAAGCCTCACAAGGTCTTTCCTATAGCAGGGAGACCAGAATTGATCACAGAATTCTGAAAGTGGCCTCACCAATGTCCCATACAGCTGCAACATGATGTCCCAACTCCATACACATTGCACTGACCAATGAAGGCAAGCGTGCCAAACGCCTTCTTCACTATCCTGTCTACCTACAACTCTACCTGCAAGGAATTATGCACTTGCACCCCTAGGTGTCTTTGTTCAGCAACACTCACCAGGGCACTACCATTAGCTACATAAGTCCTGCCCTGATCTGCCTTACCAAAATGCAATTAAACTTCATCTGCTATTCCTACTCCTAATAGCCCAATTGATCAAGGTCCCATTGCAATCTGCATTAACCTTCTTCACTATCCACAACACCACCTATTTTGGCATCATCTGCAAACTTACTAACCATATCACCTACATTCACATTCAAATCATTTATATTAATAATAAACAGAGGAAACAGCACTGATCCCTGCGGCACACTGCTGGTCACAGGCTTCCAGTCAGAAAAACAACCGCCCAACATGTCTCCCACATTCAAGCTAGTTTTATATCCAATTAACTCGCTACCCCTGGATACCATGCAATCTAATCTTGCTAATTAGTCTACCATGCGGAAAGTCATGTTGACTATCCCTAATCAATCCTTATCTTTCCAAATGCATATAAATCCCGTCCCTAGTGATTCATTCAATCTAGCTGACTATACGTGATATATCCTTCCAACAACTTACCCACTACTGTCACAAGGCTCATCAGTCTATAGTTCCCTGCCTTGCTCTTACCACTTTCCTTAAATAATTGCACCACATTAACTATCTTCTGGCACCTCACCCACGACTGTCGATGATACAGATATGTCAGCAAGGGTCCCAGCAATCTCTTCCCAAGCTTGCCACAATGCTCCAGAAAACACTTGATCAGGTCCCAGGGATTAACTTGATGCATTTTAAGACCACTAACACCTCTTCTGTAATATGGACACTTTTCAAGACATCACTATTTATCTTCTTAAGTTCCCTAGCTTCCATGTCCTTTTCAACAGTAAATACAGACACAAAATATTCGTTTAGTATCTCCTGTGGTTCCACACAGACAGCATCGTTGATCTTTGACGGGCTTGAGTGTCCCCCTAGTTACCCTTTTGTCCTTTACATATTTGTAGAATCCCTTTGGATTCTCCTCAACCCTATTTGCCAAAGCTATCTCATGTCCTCTAATTTGCCCTCCTGACTTACCTCGAGTAGTCTAGTGCCCTTATATTCCTCTCGGGATTCACTCGATCCCAGCTGTCTATACCTGATATATGCCGCCTCCTTTTTCTTGAGCAGAGCCTCAATTTCTCTATTTATCCAGCAATCCCTACCCCTACCAGTATTGCCCTTCACACTAACAGGAAGATATTGTCTCTGGACTCTTGCTATCTAATTTTGAATGCCTTCCACTTTCCAACCAACTCTCTGCTTGTAAGCAGCCTTCCCCAATCAATTTTTGAAAGTTCCTACCTAATATTGTCAATATTGGCCTTAATCCAATTTAGAACTTTAACTTTTAAGATCATGTCTATCCTTTTCTGTAACTATTTTAAAACAAATGGTATTATGATCACTTTCCCCAAGGTGTTCTCCCACTGTTACCTCAGCTACTGTCCTGATTAAATCCCAAGAGGTGGTCATGGTTTGCTCCTTCGCTGATCGGTCCATCCACATATTAATTAAAAAGAAATTCTTGTACATACTCAAATTCCTCTCCATCCAAGCCCTTAACACTATGGCAGTCCCAGTCTATGCTTGGAAAGTTAAAATCCCTCACCATTACAACCCTGTTATTCTTACAGATATCCAAGATCTCCTTACATATTTGCATCTCAATTTCCTGCTGATATTTGAGGGGTGCCTGCAAAACAATCCCAATAAGGTGATCATCCTGTTCTTATTTCTTGGTTCCACCCATATGACTTCAGATGTCCGGTGAAGTTATGCGATATAATTCCTTGTGTCTTAACAGCTGAAGACACTAATCACTTACCAAGTTTCATAGAGGAAAATGCTCTTGCACTGCAATTATAAATGGTCTTACTGCAAGAGTAGCAGGGGAGAAGAAAGCACAGTGGGGGAAAAGTAAAACGAGCTACAAATAGAATAAGAAAGTCTCTGCCAGACTGGTGAGACATCGCGAAAGAAAATCAAACTATCCCGCCATAGAAAACTAAGTGACTGATCGGTGACTATTATCTTTTCATTCCAAACTCATTTATTTCAAATTAAGAGGCGGGTAATGAAGAATTTAAATCAGGTTACTAAGATATCAGAACTGGGAGTATTAACTGAAATTAATAGCTCAAACAGGGTACCAGCCAGATTGTCAAGATGAGACAGATGGACATCAATGAATAAAAACATGTGTATAAAACTGCTTTTTCCAAATGCAACATTAATCTGATCGAGCTGTATAACGACAGTTGGTTATGTGTCATCAAAAGACTATCTTCAGGCTAAAATGGGCTAAAATCATTCACAAACTTGCCTGAGCTAATGGATGAATTTCCACCTCGTGATCCCCCACGACCTCTGTTGGACTGTCCTCCACCTCGCCCTCTCCCTGCTCCAGGCCGCCTTCGACTATCACGATATGGTCTTGCATCCCGGTCATCTTCAGCAGCCTGTGACCAATCACTTAATTCATCCCTTTTTTCAGATTCAGTCTCGGAAGCATTTGATAATTCTGAATTTGTACCTGCACAAACAACAAACTAATTGTGAACAACATAATTTGAATCTCTTTTCAGTGTGGCCCAAGCAGACAAATGCTGTATTAGCAGTTTTAAAATACTGTTAGTACCTTAAACCTGTGGTTTATTACAATATTGACCAGCAGAAATCAACTCAGTACTGTTCTGAGAAGCTACATAATCTTGAAAACTTTTATCATCTTTTGAGCCCAGCTCTGGTGAAAATCCAAATATTTTCATGTCTTTCCACATTACAATAACCACTTATCCTTGGAATATTATAATGAACCTCCACTACGTTCTTTTAATTGCTATTTTATACTCTGACCATAACATTTCATAAAGTTCCATTTTGTCTTATACAAAGCAAAGACTACCATCTTGCTTTTGTATTCTAAATTACAAAATCATCTCAATTTATATGTTTTTATAGAATTTAATATTTGCACTGACATATATAATGTGTCAAAAAACACCTTTTTTGGCTGGGAGGGCAGAGGAAGGACCAAGACAGGGCGAGCCAAAGACCAAGAGAAACTGAGACAGAGACAGCTAGCGAGCCAGTGAGAGCGAGAGCCTGACCCAGTGAGAAATGATGCTAACCTCATTGTGTAACTAATCAGAGGTCCAGCTAATGCTCTGGGAACATGGATCCAAATTCTACCATGGCAACTGGTAAAATTTAAAAACAGCCAACAGACCTGAAACACAAAATTACTCTCAGCACTGCTGCCTCACAGCACCAGGGTCCCAGGTTCAATTTCAAACTCGGGTGACTGTCTGTGTGGAGTTTGCACATTCTCTCAGTGTCTGCGTGGGTTTCCTCCAGGTGTTCCGGTTTCCTCCCACAGTCTAAAGATGTACAGGTCAGGTGAATTGGCCACGCTAAATTGCCCATAGCGTTAGGTACATTAGTCAGAGGGTCGGTGTGGACTTGTTGGGCCAAAGGGCCTGTTTCCACACTGTAGGGAATCTAATCTAATCTAATCTAATCAAACAATTGATAGTTTCACTTAAGTGTCTTTCAGGAAAGAGACTCTGCCATTCCTTACCCAATCTGCCATACATGGGACTAAAAGACTCTGAACCACTCTTAGACATTGTCACCACTCTTAAACTGAGTGGCTTGCCAGGCAAAGTCACACCCAGATTCCAACCAATAATTTTTTTAAAACCCTAAACTTTATTAAAAGGGCAGGAGGATTATTTGGGAATCTTCACACTAATGAGCCAAAAATAAATTGTAGGTAAAATATAGGGAAGCATTCTGGAAGATGGAAAAATAAAAATCTGAACAGGTATAATGTATGAAGTGGAAGTCAGCAGGTGTCCTTTGGAGGATTTTACAGATTTTAACAATGGAAAATTTTAGATTTCTTCTACTTAGAACTCTGCAAGGTTTTTAATAACGTGCGCACAGGTGATTAGTGCACAAGGATGATTCAGCAACTTTTAGCGAAATAAATATGGAAGAATATCAAGGACTGTATTCAGTGCTTGCTTTGTTTGACTCTTTTATGTAAAATGTTGGTTTTGAACAGTGGAATCATGTGCCTCCATTCTTTCAGTAAAGAAAATATCTGAAATACCAGATACTTGTCTTAAAGAAGTGGTCTTGTTCGGGATCGCAACAACTTTTAATAAAAAATAAGAATGATTTATCCTAGTTTGCAGATAACACTACTAGGAGGCACATAGGTTGTATAGTTGGGAATTTGAAGTTTCAAAGAGACAGACAAAATGAGTGAGTGGCTAATACTTTTGCAGATATAATTCAAAATTAGAAAGTGAGAGGTCAACTGCTTTCAAATTCAAGGTAGATAAAGTTGAACATGTTCTTATATGGTATAAACGAAGAGCTGTAAAGGAGAAATAAAAAGTGTTTACAAAGAAAATGCAAGCATTAAATCATTACAAATTAGTGCACCAGTACTAAAGTAATAGCTTTAAAGAAGATTGAAACAGGAAGTGAGGAAGTGACACTTTAATTTTACACAGCTGTCCTCAGAATCCACTTGGATTACTGCAATTAGTTTTGGGCTCTGAACCACTGGAACAACAATGGATTTTAGCATAACCTTTAGCTTAGTCTAGTTAGAAATTAAATCAAAAAATATCATTTGCACATGTGAAAATCTTTCAAAAGGCTGTGGATGTTGTGCCATTTGAAATTTAAAACCAACATTAATATGTTGTCAGGTAAAAGACAAAAAAGGTCTGAATGGTAATCAAGTACATATCAGCTAAAATCTCACTGAATGTGAAACAGGATCAAAGCTCTGAAAGGCCAACTACTATTCCTTTATTCGAACAGTTCTGATGAATATGGAGATATTTAGCTGAAAAGGCAGAATACAAATTCAAAGTGACAAGCTAAATGCAAGAGGAATCAATGTACCTATAGTTGAAGTATTAAAACTTTGATCAGGGCAATATATTGAGAACACCCAGGCATTAGTAGTAATATGCGAAAGGATCAACAGAACTAATTCACAGCTCAAAACATTTCATCTGTTGAGAAGTTTAAAGACCCTTTGTTTATTCTGGGGTAAAGTCAAATGAACTATTATATTGACCAAGGAACAGGGCAAGTGAATAACATCACATTGAAAACTGCCACAAAATTGAGAACCGGGAGCAATTGGTTCAAGATGAAGAGATAAAGTACATAGACCATGAATTCTGTCCTCCAGTTTGATGTTCCCAGCTTCAGTAGCTTGTGGTTAAAGTTTTAATCAGAGCTACCTTTCTTTTGCTATTAACCTCTTCCCCCAGAGCAACACTTAATCTCTTATTGACACAGTTACCATTCTCAGAGTCACAGAGATGTACAGCATGGAAACAGACCCTTCGGTCCAACTCATTCATGCCGACCAGATATCCCAACCCAATCTAGTCTCACCTGCCAGTACCCGGCCCATATCCCTCCAAACCTTCCTATTCATATATCCACCCAGATGTCTTTTAAATGTTTCAACTGTACTAGCCTCCACCACTTCCTCTGGCAGCTCATTCCATACACTTACCACCCTCTGTGTGAAAAGGTTGCCCCTTAGGACTCTTATATCTTTCCTCTCTCACCCTAAACCTGTACCCTGCAGTTCTGGACTCCCCCACCCTAGAGAAAAGACCTTATCCATGCCCCTCATGATTTAATAAACCTCTACAAAGGTCATCCCTCAGCCTCAGACGCTCCAGGGAAAACAGCCCTAGCCTATTCAACCTCTCCCTATACCTCAAATCCTCCAACTCTGGCAACATCCTTGTAATCTTTTCTGAAACCTTCTCCAAAAGTGGCCTAAGCAATGTCCTGTACAGCCGCAACATGACCTCCCAACTCCTGTACTCAATACTCTGACCAATAAAGGAAAGCATACCAAACGCCTTCTTCACTATCCTATCTACCTGTGACTCCACTTTCAAGGAGCTATGAACCTGCACTCCAAGGTCTCTTTGTTCAGCAACACTCCCTAGGACCTTACCATTAAGGTGTCTAAGTCCTGTTAAGATTTGCTTTCCTAAAATGCAGCACCTCGCTTTATCGAAATTAAGCTCCATCTGCCACTATTCAGCCCCATTGACTCACATGATCAAGATCCTGTTGTAACCTGGGATAACCATTTTTCGCTGTCCACTACACTTCTAATTTTGGTGTCATCTGCAAACCTACTAACTATACCTCTCAAGCTCACATCCAAATAATTTATACAAATGACGAAAAGTAGTGGACCCAACACCGATCCTTGTGGCACTCCACTGGTCACAGGCCTCCAGTCTGAAAAACAATCCACCGACACCACCCTCTGTCTTCTACCTTTGAGACAGTTCTGTATCCAAATGGCAAGCTCTTCCTGTATTCTGTGAGATCTAACCTTGTTAACCAGTCTCCCACAGGGAACCTTGTCGAACACCTTACTGAAGTCCATATAGATCACATCTACCACTCTGCCCTCATCAATCCTCTTTGTTACTACAAAAAACTCAATCAAGTTTGAGAGACATGATTTCCCATGCACAAAGCCATGTTGACTATCCCTAATCAGTCCTTGCCTTTCCAAATACATCTACATCCTGTCCCCCAGGATTCCCTCCAATAACTTGCCCACAACAGACATCAGGCTCACTGGTCGATAGCTCCCTGGCTTGGCCTTACCAACTTTAAATAGTGGCACCACCTCTAGTTGTCCGGCACCTCACCCATGACTATCGATGATACAAATATCTCAGCAAGAGGCCCAACAATCACTTCCCTCGTTTCCCACAGAGTTCTAGGATACACCTGATCTGGTCCTGGGGATTTATCCACTTTTATGTATTTCAAGATATCCAGCACCTCCTGCTAGGTAATATGGACATTTTTCAAGATGTCACCTTCAAGTTCCCTACATTCTATATCTTCCATGTCCTTTTCCACAGTAAATATGGATTCAAAATACTTGTTTAGTGTCTCCCCCAATCTCTTGCAGCTCCACACAAAGGCTGCCTTGCTGATCTTTGAGGGGCCCTATCCTCTCCCTAGTTACCCTTTTGTCTTTAATGTATTTGTAAAAACCCTTTGGATTCTCCTTAACTCTATCTGCCAAAGCTATCTCATGCTCCCTTTTTGCCCTCCTGATTTCCCTCTTAAGTATACTCCTACTGCCTTTATATTTCACAGATTCACCTGATCTATCCTGTCTATACCTTACATACGCTTCCTTCTTTTTCTTACCAAGCCCTCAATTTCTTTAGTCATCCAGCATTCTCTGTGCCTACCAGCCTTTCCTTTCACCTTAACAGGAATATTCTGTCTCTGGATTCTCATCATCTCATTTCTGAAGGTTTCCCATTTTCCAGCCAACCCTTTACCTGCGAACGTCTGCCCCCAATCAACGTTTGAAAGCTCTTGCCGAATAGTCAGAATTGCCTTTCTCCAATTCTGAACTTCACTTTTAGATCTGATCTATCCTTTTCCATCACTATTTTAAAACTAATAGAATAATGGTCGCTGGCCCTAAAGTGCTCCCCCACCGACACCTCAGTCACCTGCCCTGCCTTATTTCCCAACAGTAGGTCAAGCTTTGGAACTTCTCTAGTAGGTACACCCACATACCGAATCACAAACTTTTCTCATACATACGTAACAAATTCCCCTCCATTTAAACCCTTAATACTATAGCAGTTCCAGGCTATGTTTGGAAAGTTAAAATCCCCTACCATAACCACCCTATTATTCTTATAGATAATGGAGATCTCCTTACAAATTTGTTTCTCAATTTCCCTCTGACTATTAGTGGATCTAAATACAATCTCAATAAGGTGATCAACCCTTTCTTATTTCTCAGTTCCACCCAAATTACTTCCCTGGATGTATTCCCGGGAATATCCGCCCTCAGTACAGCTGTAATGCTATCCTTTATAAAAAATACCACTCCCCCTCCTCTCTTGCCTCCCTTTCTGTCCTTCCTGTAGCATTTGTATTCTGGAACATTAAGCTGCCAGTCCTGTCTGCCCCGGAGCCACGTTTCCCTAATTGCTATTCCTAGTCCCATGTTCCCAAACCATGCCCCGAGTTCATCTGCCTTCGCTATTAGGGCCCTTGCATTGAAATAAATGCAGTTTATCAATCCTATCTTGTTCTCTTTGCCCCTGCCTGTCCTGACTGTTTGACTCACTTCTTTTCTCAACTGTACCAGTCTCAGATTGATCGCTTTCCTCACTACCTCCCTGGGTCCCATGCCCCTACCTTACTACTTCTGATCCTCCCGAGTAGTTCTAGTAAATCTCCCTGCCAGTTTATTAGTTCGCTTCAAATTTAAATGCGATCCGTCCTTCTTGTCCAGGTCGCCTCTGCCTCAGAAGAGATTCCAATGATCCAAAAATGTGAATCCTTCTCCCATATATCAGCTCCTCAGCTATGCATTCCTCTGCTCTATTCTCCTATTCCTACGCTCACTAGCTCATAGCACTGGGAGTAATCCAGATATTACTACTCTCGAGGGCCCCCTTTTTAAATTCCTGCCTAACTCTATATTCTCCCTTAAGAACCTCAACCTTTTCCCTTCCTATGACATTGTACACATTGGAGCCAATGACATCTGGCTAGGCCCTTTCCCCCTTCAGAACATTCTGCACCCTCTCTGAGATATCCTTGATCCTCGCACCATTATGATCTTTCTCTGCTGGCCACAGAAATGTCTGGCTATGCCTTGGACTAGGGAGTCCCCTAACACAATCCATCTCTTCGAACCCAGCGTACCCCACATTGCATTAGAGCCAGTCTCAATACCAGAAACTTGGCTCTTCCTGCTACATTCCCCAGAGAATCCATCACCCCCTACATTTTCCAAACATTGTTTGAAATGCGGACAGCCATAGAAGACTCTTGCACTACCCGCCTACCTCTCTTACCTTTTCTAGAGTTAACCCATCTATGTGACTGTATGCGCGACTTTTCTCCCTTCCTATAACTGCCATCCATCACACCCTCCTTGCTCTTGTCAATTCCTCATTGCCTCTAACTGCCGCTCCAACCATTCCATTCAATCTGACGGGATTCGCAACCAACCGCATTTATTGCGGATATAATCCTCAATAACACAAACTCTCCCTAAACACCAACATCCGACAAGAGCATATCACTCTGCTAAGAGCCATTTTTGGTTCTTCAAATCTGCAGACCCAAAAAATAGGACTGTCTTATTTCTCTACAAGACACTGCTCCAGGCTAACTTAAAAATATAAGCCAGATGTATTAAGTTTAATCAATAAAACATATAATCAAGAAAGAACCCATTCTGTTCTCCTTGCCTTTTGGTCAATAACACCTGTGATCTTTAATCTCCCAACCTGTAACCATTCTCTTTTGTTCTACTTTCGCCTCCACACTTTTTCAACAGCATGAAACTCCTCACATTTCCATGTTTCCTCAACAGCAAAGAGGTCATATTGGACTCAAAAGGTTAATTGTTTCTTTCTTCTTCTCAGAAGCTGCTAGACCATGCCTAGCTTCTCCAGCACTTTTATTTTAGGTAAGGTGTACCAAATTTATATTTAGCTACTTTATTGAGGTGATGATAAGTAGACCACTTAAGTAAATAATGTGGAATTTATTTAAGCTAGGATTGTATAGATATTTAAGGGAATAGAAGGTAAATAGTAGAAGATGGTATTAATAATAACATTAGCAAATTTGCTGATGATACAAAGCTGGGTTGAAGGGTGAAATGTGAGGAGGATGTTAGGAGATTACAGGATGACCTGGACAGGTTAGGTGAGTGGACAGATGCATGGCAGATGCAGTTTAATGTGGATAAATGTATGGTTATCCACTTTGGTGGTAAGAACAGAAAGGCAGATTACTACCTAAATGGAGTCAAGTTAGGTAAAGGGTAGTACAAAGACATCTGGGCGTTCTTGTACACCAGTCAATGAAGGCAAGCTTGCAGGTACAGCAGGTAGTGAAGAAAGCTAATAGCATGCTGGCCTTCATAACAAAAGGGATTGAGTATAGAAGCAAAGAGGTTCTTCTGTAGCTGTACAGGGCCCTGGTGAGACCGCAACTGGAATATTGTGTGCAGTTCTGGTCTTCAAATTTGAGGAAAGACATTCTGGCTATTGAGGAAGTGCAGCGTCGGTTTACAAGGTCAATTCCTGGAATGGCAGGACTATCTTATGTTAAAAGATTGGAGCGACTGGGCTTGTATACCCTTGAGCTTAGAAGACTGAGAGGGGATCTGATTGAGACGTATAAGATTATTAAAGGATTGGACATTCTGGAGGCAGGAAACATGTTTCCGCTGATGGGGGAGTCCCGAACCAGAGGACACAGCTTAAAAATAAGGGGTAGGCCATTTAGGACAGAGACGAGGAGAAACTTCTTCACCCAGAGAGTGGTGGGTGTGTGGAATGCTCTGCCCCAGAGGGCAGCGGAGGACCAGTCTCTAGATTCGTTTAAGAAAGAGTTGGATAGAGCTCTCAAGGATAGTGGAATCAAGGGTTTATGGAGATAAGGCAGGAACAGGATACTGATTGAGGATGATCAGCCATGATCATAATGAATGGTGGTGCAGGCTCAAAAGGCAGAATGGCCTCCTCCTGCACCTATTGTCTAGGTATTTAAACAAGCATTATGAGCATGACACAGCTTTATTCCATCCTGTACTTTGGTTCAATGGCAAAACTTTCTCAAACTATTAAGAAAACTATCATTTTAGCCTCCTCCTCAATCCTTGCCACTGACTCTCCTCTCTTCCTTTGACCAGGCTGAATGATGGCAAACAAGATTTTGATTTTCTGTTTGATCAAGAACACACTTTCAAGGTTTACATTTTATTCACTCTCAAGACCACTCACACCTATTTCTACAACATCATTTCCAAATTCTAATTGTTGCTAGAACATTTTTCACTCCTATTTCTAGCCTAAACCTCTCGAAGATCATTTTTCCAGCTCCCAAGTTCTCTGCCCGAAGGCAGGTCTTTGGCAATGATTAGCCTAACCATGGCAAAGTGACATAGCTTTTACTACTCACAGGGTGAGGAGAAGGTTGACCCGAAGTCTTCCTCAGTCAAAATGGGGTTCAAACTCCATGCTGTTGGCATTAACAAGATTCATGCACTAGCTATCTGGATAGCTGAGCTATCTGCCCCCTGCATTTTCTGCTCTTCATAAATTCTTCAGTTTGACCAAACTCCAGTTGCTCAGGATTATGCTTCATGTAATTTAACTCAGTCATAACTCCCCCGTCATGAATTTACATTGGTTTCTTCTTCGCACATCATTGAATTTTATGTATTTGTTGTAATAATGATGTCTCTGCATAGCCTTGGTCCTCCCTACCTCTGTAACCTCTTTCAATCGAATGATCTTCTCTGCATACTTCATTACACTGATCTCTATCTCAAATATTTTCTATTTTATCTCTTATGATAAAAGATGGAAGTCCAACTGACCTATATCATGACTTGCTCATTTTTTTGAGGATCAGATTTCTTTTCAAAGAATGTTAGACAATAGATGATACTATGAATGCAAGGGAAGAGTTTGCAGAATAATGTAATCAAAAACAGAAATTGCTGGAAAGGCTCTGCAGTTCAGTGAAACCAAAACGTTAACTCTGATTTCACTCCACTCAAGCTGTCAGACCTGCTGAGCTTTTCCAGCAATGTCTGTTTTTGTTTACATTATGAATGCAAAGGGAAAACACTTAAGCACAGAGATCAGAGGAATGAAGTATGCAGAAAGGATCATTAGATTGAAGGAGTTACAGAGGTAGCAAGGAGCAAGGCTATGGTGAGACTTCACCAAATGAACTGCGGATGCTGGAAATCAAATAAAAACCAATTGCTGGGAAGGCTCAGCATCTATGACGAGAAATCAGAGTTAACGTTTTGGTTTCAGTGAGCAGTTTTTTTCGGTTTTCCTTATTAATGTAAAACTGTTTTGTATCCTCTATATAAACAATCATTTACGTCATTTTACAACCATTCCCTATTGAATAATACTTGTCAGTTGAAGCATCTTAGCCAAACTAACACGAAAAATAAGAAACAAAATTACCATAACCAGACGTATAATTTGGCCCTCGACGACCACGGCCACGATATGATCTGCTGGCATGAACTGAGGAAGCAGTACTCTCGTCTGTAATATAGCCCTTATCTTTCTCTGGCCGACTTGTCACTGGCCGATATCCCATACCAATCTGTCGAAGTTGCTCATCAATTTGCAAACGGTCCAGTCTCAGTTGTTCTACTTCCTAAAATAGGCAAATGTAAGATAAATTAAATCACTATCCCTTAACCTATTTGAGCAAGTCATGGTATTGTGTCATTGATACTGATAAGGAAAAATATTTAGAGTCAGAGCTGTACAGTACGAAGACAGACCCATCGGTCCAACCCGCCCACGCCAACCAGGTAATCCTAAATTAATCTAATCCCATTTGCCTGCACTTGCCCCATATCCCTCTTAACCCTTCCTATTCATATACCCATCCAGATGCCTTTTAAATGTTGTAATTGTACCAGCTTCCACAACTTCTTCTGGCAGCTCATTCCATACACACACCATCCTCTGTGTGAAAAAGTTGCCCATTAGTTACCTTTTAAATCTTTCTCCTCTCACCTTTAACCTAAGCCCTCAAGGCTTGGATTCCCCCACCCAGATAAAAAGATCAAGGTTATTCACCCTGTCAGTGTTCATGATTTTATAAGCCTCTATAAAGGTCACCCCTCAGCCTCGAACACTCTCGGAAAACAGCCCCAACCTGGTCAGCCTCTCCCTATCACTCACACTATCCAACACAGGCAACATCTTTGTAAATCTTTTCTGAACCCATTCAAGTTTCACAACATCTTTCCTTCAGCAGTGAGACCAGAACTGAATACCATATTTCAAAAGTGGCCTAACCAATATCCTGTGCAGCTACCAGATGACATCCCAACTCCTATACTCAATGCACTGACCATTAAAAGCAAATTTACCAAATGCCTTCTTCACTACCAAGTCTAGCTGAGACTCCACCTTCAAGGAACTGTGAACCTGTACTCCCCAGGACATTACCACGAAGTGTAGAAGTCCTACCTTGATTTGCCTTTCCAAAATGCAACATTTATCTAAATTAGGTGGATCAGTGTTTGGATTACTGCCTCACAGTGCTAGGGACCCAGGTTTGATTCCAGCCTCAGGCGACTGACTGTGTGGAGTTTGTACATTCTCCATGTGTCTGCAGGTTTCCTCCAGGTGCTCTGGTTTCTTCCCACAGTTCAAAGATTTGCAGTTTAGGTGGATTGTCCATGCTAAATTGCCCATAATGTCCAGGAACATGCAGGCGAGGTGGATCAGTCTTGGGAAATACAGTGTTATAGGGATTGGGTAGGGGGTCAGGGGTGGGTCTGGGTGGGACGCTCTTTAGAGGACATCATGGACTGAATGGCCTACTTCTATACTGTAGGGATTCTGTGATAAACTCCTCGGCCTACTGGCCCATCTGATCAAGGTCTCGTTGTACTCAACCTCCTCCACTGTCCACTACACCATCGATTTTGGTGTTATCTGCAAACTTACTATTGTAACGATACTATGGCTTTAAGAGATGCATTTCTTACTTTTTTTTTAAAAGAGAGGTTTTGAGGCAGAGGTGTAGAGCTATCTATTGAAAACTCAAAGTAAACAGCTTGTGAGGCTTTAGTTTTTTTTAAAAAGTTAGAATAGAAGCAACCTGAATGGATGTAGTCGAGCTCCCACAGAACCGAAAACGTTTCAGTAGCAGTCAATCTCAGCTGGGTTTTGGACGCTGCAGTACATCTCTCCCTGATACGCTCAGTTTTCAGGATGTTTTTTCCCCTCCTGCTGCTGGAGTTGCACATGAGACAATCTAATTTTCTGAGCTTCCTTTTTGCCAATGGATGATACTATGTTGGAACAGTTACCGTCTAGTTGTAAAATAATCTCCAATTGAGTTAAGCTATTCAAAGTTCTTCTTTCTTTTGCTGCATTCTTACACGACAGTTAAAATAAAGTGTATTTTGCTTCAAATCTAGTAGTCTGAACAGCTGAACTGCATCTCGAACAACACTTCTTACAGTTCCCTTAAAAAAAAGAGAAGTTGGGGTCTGGACTTTATTCTGAATATATTTTGAGGGGGTTTGGTCTGGTTCATAACACTAACCATTCCTCCTATATTCACATCCAAATCATTTTATATAAATGCCAAAAAGCAGTGAACCCAGCACTGATCCTTGCGGCAGACTGCTGGTCACAGGTTTCCAGTCCGAAAAACAATTCTCTACCACAACACTCTGGCTTCGATCTTTGACCCAATTTGTTTTTATCCAAAGTTTCTTGAGGGTTAACTGTGATGCAGACCAAAATAAAAAAGACAAGGAGGATGAAAGAAGGATAAAGAATGTCTAGTGGGGAGCATGACATTTTTCATTCTGATCAGGAATGAAAAGAATCAACTCAAATTGAAAATAATGTAACAGATCTTCCCATCTCCAGATAGTTAGAAAGTAGCCCTGAAAGACACATGCCAGGCCTCTCTGAAATCCTGACACTGCTTACGTGGTAATTGCAATGGAAGTTCAAACTTCTGATGGGTAATTAACTGGTGCCTGGAACCCAAATGAGTTACAGACTTGAGAGAATTCTGACTTACTGAATAGCTAGTCAATCAGCAAATGTTAGAATATTAAATCTGGTGCACCTCATGTGCAAGTAAAAAAAAAACTGACTCCCTAATCACTGATGCTGAACCACTGCTGAGCCAATCTGACCTGACTCCATCCCAAAACAAAAATTTATGTTGCCTAGGCTGCCTAGTCAGTTAGCTGCTCTGCATCTGTCAGGATCAATCTTGTCTCAGGAGTTTGGCAAGAAAATTCCCAGGAAGGAAAGTGAGCAAGTTTTTGTCATATCTGGGCGAGAAATAGGAATTCTGACCCTAGTCACACAATTTGAGCCAATATTTGTCTTTGCACCATCTGCAGTGCCACAGGTCGTTGTCTGGCTAACTAATTGATTCAAATAGAAATAAAATATTGAACCATGTGAAAACCTCAATACATAAAATTATGTTTTCAGTTCACTTTGAAATGGTGTGAAAGCTAAACTCAAAGAATCAACATCTTTCACAGTTCCACAGAAACACTGCAAGCTCGAGTGTGTAGGAACGGTCTCCAAAACGCATTTTTAAAAAAATTCTTAGGGGAATGCCCCTTTGCAGAACAAAAGCAGTTGAGAATCAAGAAAAACTGGATTATACTGGTCACTTTTTAAAAATGTATTTATTAATTGTGCAAAAGTAACAAATAGGACATGAAGACAGAGCTGGAACCTGACAGTAGATAATAGTTTAACCCAGACAGATAGTCCAGCTGTGACAGAGATTGTACTTAAACAGTATTTGACATGCCTCTGTGCATTACAATAGTCACAACCTGCAATGAGCAAAACTGCCTCAACTTCAAATTTTAAAGACCAGTGTGCACCAATACAAAATGAGGAACGGCAATCCCCAAGGAAATAAATTTGAGAACAAAAACATGAAGCACAAAGGCACGAATGAGGCACACGTAACACAAATTATACCCTTTTCTCTATTTCAGAAGAACTTTAGGTTAATCTGGTGCACTAAATATTATTACAAGTAATAAAGTGTAAAAATATCAAGTAATGGACAATGAACATGGTAATCCAGATATATTATTTAAAATACCGGAAGAAAAACCCAAAGGCACACTTTTGCAGAGATACTTAAAATGACATGATGATCAAGATTTGACCTTCAGGAATGTAGACCTTCATCAGCTATTTTTAATAGATGAGGACCTTAAAAGCTTAGCTCATCTTGACCTTCCCCAATGGGTATGGTTTCTAATTTTCTAAAAAGCTAAAATAGATCTGGTTGGATGGAAACACAATCACTAACAAAAAAAAACACCTAACGTCTAGAGTACACAAGCTTGTTGTCCTTACCCACGACATTACCCCAATGAATTGAAATATGCAAATAAAGGAAATGGCATTGGAAAAGAAAAAAGTAGAGTAGCTTTGTGGTGTTACATTGTGATATTATTACTAAACACACAATTCAGCATGATCAGCACTTTCATAAGCAGACCAAGTGTCCTACATGACAGACAAAACTGATTAATTTGATCCTTGTAGTACAGCTGCAACCTTTCAGTTGATTAGCTTCTTTTCGGCAATCTACACCCAACATGATGTTTCTACTGCATGCATACTGGATTCATCTCCCTTGATCAAAAGTTTCACAATGGATCTGAGTCAGGGCAGACACATTCGACTAACATAAAACAAAGAACTGCTGATGCTGGGGATCTAAAACAAAAGCAGAAATTGTTGGAGAATTCAGGTCTGGCAGCATCTTGGGGAAGAAAGCAGAGGTAATGTTTCAAATCTGGTGACATGTCGTTAGAACTGAGTTACAGTACACAATGCTGTTTTGGCAAATCATTTGACAAAACATTTTAAAATGCAAAATTGTGCAAGTATTCTCAAATTCAATTTTTGACTTGAAACAAATAAGGAGAAATGTCAATTCACAACACTTAAAAGCACACAACCAACTTAAGCTCGAGGCTTCTGAACTAAGTCTACTTGAATAAGTTGCTTCACCTTCTACCCCAAATCTGACGTTATGCTTCATTCAAATGGAACAACCATAACAGAGTTATGAAGTTCTGAAGTCATACCAGACTCAAAACATAACTCAGTTTCTCTCTCAACAGATGCTGCCAGAGCTGTTGAGTTTCTCTAGTATTGTACATTTGATTCAAATGTCCAATATCTGCACTATTTTGCTGTTTACCATTACCAAAACTTGCCAGATACAACAGAACTGTTTTGAAATTTTAGTTCTCAAATTTTAAAACAATAATTCAAAAGTAGATTTCGAAACGGTGTCAGGAACAGAAGCAGAATTAACTTTGAGACAAGAACCTATTCACTTTTATGTTATTGCAGTTAAGTTGGGACATAATCTTAATCATCAAGATCTCAAACTGTAACCAATTCAATCTTGCTAAAACTCCAACAGCAAAGAAATGTCATGCTCTGCAACCAATATAACACATTGAGCGCTCATTTGTAATATCTGTCAGTCTTTTAAAAATCGAAGTGTGGTGCTGTTCAAATAGATGCTTATTTCAGCAACTTATCTCCAATCCACTTACAGGTAGTTTCTCTATAATGCGATGTTTGCATTCTTGTGCAATCCCGTGTTGTAGAAAAATCGTGCTTTATAAACAACACTTCAAGTGTTAGCGATGTAATCACGCCACAGCCAATGCACATCTTAAAAGTTTGCACTTTAGAAAGTGTCCCCAATTCGTGAATCATGTAGTAGTGAATTCACGTTAACAAAACGTGCATTATAGCAGAACCCGAATCTACATTTGCACTGTCTAGATGTTTAATGCTACCTTCATTGCAGCGATAAACAAGGAAGATAAGCATACCTACCTTCA
The DNA here is from genome assembly GCF_037043375.1 of Chiloscyllium plagiosum. NCBI lineage: Eukaryota > Metazoa > Chordata > Chondrichthyes > Orectolobiformes > Hemiscylliidae > Chiloscyllium > Chiloscyllium plagiosum. Next base: position 36,686,145 of record NW_028270151.1, on the reverse strand, counting down.
AATAAGATATATGGTACTCCAATAGAACCTGCACATTCCCAATACTTTCCTTTGTTCCAACAAAAGTGAAAGGGACCATTCCCTGAGAACATGATTAGAAAGCAATATTAATACTATAGTCATTGCAGTTGTTTTACACCAAGTATACCCATACATTTAAATTAAATTTATCTCTATTGCAGTGAACAATTGTGACCCTCATCTTGTTCAAGAGACCTAAATGTGGCTATCCAATTTCTCTTCCTACTACTTTTATGAGTTGATACAGTAAAGTATTCCCTCTTCTTAGGTACTGTATTCATGCTTTTCAAAGCCACCAACCCATCACTCTACTTAAAAAAAAGACCCTGCTATTCTTGCAAACTCCTGTCCCCATTGCTGTCCAAAGTCCTTGAATGGGTTATCATCTCCTGAGTTCATTCAGTCCTTCTCCACAACTCTATATATGAACCACCCCAATCAGATTTCTGTCCATCCTACCTAGTCCTATTAATCCTCAAAGTTAGAAATAACCAGTACATTGTTACATTATCAGCTGAAACTAAACTGCATTTGATAGTTAAACACAACACTCCTCCTCCAATGCCTGTTTTGCACTGTCCAAGAAGTTCAACTGTACACAACTGGTTGCACTCTGACCTATCAAATCATAGCTATAGTTTCTCTTCCTCCTTTACATTCTGCGTTTTGGTGACATAGCTAGCTCATACATGCTAATGACCGAGATGCACCTCTCTATGACCACTGTTGAAACTTCCACTGCCTTTCTGTTGTTACACTGCTTCTTCTGCAGGATGCACAATTTTGTTCAATAAAACATTGGGAAGACAATATTTTTTGGCAATTGCGCTGTATTGTTACCAATTCCAGTACCATCTCAAATGGAACAAGACTAAGTAACCTTGCTATCCTTTACTTTCTCCCAGAAACTGACCTGCCAACTCTGTTGCAACAACCTCACCTCCAACTCTAACCATTTGCTCCTGAAACCTTCATTGGCATCAATGTCACTTCTTGACACAACAATTGCATTGATCAGCTATTTGGTCTCTAATCCTCTAATCTTTATAAATCAATATGCCCAAAGCTTAACTGAAAGTTTAATCTTCAATGATTCAAGACGCTCATGTTCATTGGTAAATGCCAGGTGTCCACTGTATGCTGGTTCTGCAATGTTTCAAGTGAAGAAAAGTGTCAGTTTTGTGTTTAATGCTCCTTATGGCCTTGACTTTCTCCACCCATGCAAACTCTGCCAACTCGACAGTTCTCTCAATGACTCTGTATTCCTCCAACTCCACCTTGCGCAGCCCCCTTTTTAGCCACAAATCTGTCAGCATAAATTCAGCTGTTGAGGTCTAAAGCTCTGCAATGTCCACTCAACAACTCTCAATTCCTTTATCTCCCCTCTTTCCGTATGGCTTAATGACAAAAAAAAAGCCAGCTTTTAATCTCCCTTTATTTTTGAACCAGGGCCCCCATCTCTGTTTGACTTGTAATCTTAATAATCACAAGACAATTTTCCCTAAAGATGCTGTGCAAAATCAGCAAAACCACACATTATGTAAAGTGGTGACTCCTTCAAATTGATCTTCATGCAAACCACAAAATTAACTTAAAATGTCAGTTCTAAAATGTTCATTTGAAATGAGGTTAAATTTACTAATGACTACTAAAGTAAATAAGAATTTATATCTATATAACATTCATCATATCATTAAGATATTCTAAAGCACTTCACATCTAATTAAATTTACTAGAAGTGACCACAGCTGCATAGGTAAATGAATAAGCAACATTGCACAGTAACTGCTTATACTGTTCATGAGAACCTATTCTGTTTGGTGCTTAGAACTGGTCAGGACACAGGACCTCTTCTCTTATGCGATAATACCACAGAATATTTTACAGCTACCTGAACATTCAAACAGGGAAGATTAGGCCATTGAGACCTCCAGCTTGCTTCAAGGCTTAAAAGCTTTAGCTAATTGGATTGCAAACTCAAATCAACATTTTCTCAAACTTTTACTTATCAAAACTAAATATTTTTAAGGCAGAGATAGATAACGATTCTCTTCTTGAAAAAGCAGTGGCAAAGTTTTAAAGGTTCACAGACCTCTAAGGGGAAAAAAAAAATCACTATCTTCATTTTAAATGAGTGAGCATTGATTTTTAAAGATTGACTCCTACTTGTAGATCCTCCCATAAGAGAAATAGCCCCTTCACATCGATCAAGACAACTCAGGATCTTCCTGGAATAGTGGGTATTCTAAGCCTAGCTTATTTAATCTTTCCTCATAAGATTACCCCCTATTTCATGTATCAGTCTGGACAGTATAACCTTCTCTGAACAGTTTCCAAAGTATGTACACCCTTCCTTAGATAAGGTGACTGATACGGTTCACAGTGCTCGAGATACAATCTCATTAGTATCCCCTTATATTTATCCCTACATTTATATCAGTTAGCCAGACAATCTTCTATCCATACCAATACACATAAATCTTTGATGTGGCACTTTACAAATGTTTTCTTAAATCAAAGAACAGTACATCCACCAGCTTCCTCTTATCAGCAAGACTTGCTACTTCCTCAAACAATTCCAATTTGATTGTGTAAACATGATTTCCCATTCACAAAACCATATTGTCTGATCACCTTGAATTTATCAAGTGCCTGCCATAACGTCATTAATAATAATGTCTAATCTTTTCTCTATGACAGATGTTAAACCAATTAGCCTACAATTTCCTGCGAGCTGTATCCCTCCCTTGTTTGAGAAAAGGACTTACATTTGCAATCATCCAATCTAATGCGACCTTCTGCCAATCTAGAGGGTTTCGGAAAATTGAAACCACTGCACTGACCATCTCACTATCCACTTCTTTTAAAACCCTAACATCAAGTCCATCAGGGTCTAAGCATTTGTCAACCCGCATCTCCAACAACTGACTCAGTAGCACTTCTGGCGATTCTCCCTCACTTCCATTTCATGACTCATCATTGCTCGAGTTGTTACTTGTATCTCTACAGCAAAGATGGTTGTAAAAAACCTGCTCAATGCATCTGCCATCTCTATTTTTCATTATTGATTCTCTAGATTCACCTTCTATAGCTGATTTTGCTAACATTTACCTTTTATAAATAGTTCTTGAAATACATATTTCGGGTTTGCTTTCTCTTGTACTCGATCTTTCCCTCATTTTGTCATTCTTAGCTTTAATACTCTGTTCAATCTTCTAACCTGCTATTTGTATTTGCACATTTCTTTCCTCTCAGATTGATACTGTCTTTAACAATAGGTCTATCCAAATTCTTTCCACATCCTGGTTGCCTGAACTTAGGTCATCCCTCTCTATCATGCTATTACCATACTATCTAGTTTTAGAAAGGACTCACTGTCCTTCTATTCTTATTGTAATTTTTAGGCTTATGTCCATTAGTATCACAGAGAATGTAACTGAAATTTTACTGTTGCATCAATACCATTTACTGTCATGAGAGAAATCAATAGAAGTAGTGTTTGGCTTTCCAGTTAGAATCAAAATGCAATGAGAATGGAGTTTCGCACAGCTTGACAGAATGCTAAAGAAAATATATATGCGCACACTTTAGTAGATTACCTCTTCCCGAGGTTGTCTGCTGTCGTTATCACCTTCAATTCGTACTCTTACTACTCCAGACTTATCCACAATCTCTTGAATGACCTTACCATTTTTGCCGATAACTTTTCCTGCAATAAAAATGAGAAAATATTAGCAATTTCATTTTTAATCAAAAATTAACATTTTATCACAAAAGACAAATTAAAAAGAGGCACTCTCAAACGATCTTCACTCATCATTAGGAGTGATGACCACAGAATTCGTTGTTCTTCATCAAGTAATGTGAAGAACTCTAAATGAGTTGTCTGCTGCCAACTGTCCTCTAGACTTTGATCTGAACTTTGAAGGTAGTCAAATAGTCCAAATTATTGCCATACAAGGCAATTCAATCCATCTGAACACATCAATCCCAACAGACCTTGCTGACCTAGATCACAACTGTCAGTGCTTGACAAGTCTATTGCCCCATCTGAATTCAATCTCACCTGCTGATCAATGCACACTTGAAAACTTCTGCATACGTTTTAAGTCTTAATTCCAATAGTGCAAGTCGTTGTGTCATAACCTGTTACAATTTAATTAGAAGTAATGCTAGATTTACTTATTCCGTACCATTTATTACGAGGGTGTTTAAAAAGACCAAGGTCAATGTGAAAGCAAGCATGCCTTGCTAGTGACAAGAAATTGCATGTCTTCTTTCGGAGGGGTTAGTGGCAAAGTGGTAATCTCACTGGACTAATAATCCAGAGGACCAAATGAGTAAATCTGGTATCAGAGTTCAAATCTCACCAAAGCAACTGGCGAAATTTAAATTCAAATTAATAGGTAATAAATTAAAAGTATAGTAATTAAAAGTTAGTCTCCTGGAGACTATGAACTCAATATCAACTACAAAAAAAACCCCATCTACTTCAATTTTGTTTTAAAAAGGTAGGGAAATCTGCTGTCCTTACCTAGTCTGGTCTACACATGACAGCAATATGGCTAACTTTTAACAGCCCTCTCAACTGGCTGAGAAAGCCATTCAGTCCAAGGGCAATTATGGATAGACAATAAACGCTGGCTTTGCCAGTGGTGCCTACATCCTGCAAAATAATTAAAACAAAGACACAGCCAGTTTGGTCAGTCATGGCGTAAGCTGCCACTCTTGGTAATGGATGTTAGTTTCATAGTCACCACAGATGAATTTTCAATCCCAAATGTTCTAATAATTGAATTTAAAACTGCACCAGCTGCCAAGATAGTACACATATGCGCACAAACTCTAAAGTGGGTCAACAGCAAATGGTGAAGGAACCATAGAAAAAAAAAGCTTACCTCACCTTGTCCTCACCAAGCTACCTGTCACAAATGCATCTGTCCATTATATTATCTGTAAGCATCAGCAGTGCACAATCATTATAGAGAAACAACTCACATTGAAAATGCCATGCATCCTGCAATGCAAACTAGGTGATGACTTTGCAGAACACCTCCAAAAGAAGTTGTCCATAGGAATGACTCTGATCTCCCAGTTGCTTGCTATTTCAATAAAACAACTTGCTCAGACACTACATTTCTTTGCTGGACATGCTGCAATGTTCCAACAAAATACTCAATACTGAATTCCATGACTTCAGAAACTGGGCCTTTTATACTGGGCCTCTACCTGTGTCAAAGGTATCAAAAAGAAAATTCCACAATTTTCAATTCTGAAGGAGGGTCATACCAGACTCAAACATAAATTTTGTTTCTCTCTCCACAGATAGTGCCAGATTGGAGTACCTCCAACATTCTACATGTTTGTTTCAGATTTCCAGCATCTGCAGTATTTTGCCTTTATTTAAGTGCTTAATTCACTTGCATTGCATTTCTCTTCTGGGTATCTCAGCTTAAAAGGAGTTCTCTCTTCTCTCTAAAGCGATTCTTATTTTAATATTTCAGCTTGTTCACCTTCATTTTGTTTTTAAGATCCCTCCTAGTGTTGGATAAGGTGTTTGGTAAAACTTGCTCACAGCCTCATTTCCTTGCTCAGTGACAGTCTCTCCAAGTGACACCACTTGGATTCCAACTTAAGTTCCATCTCTTATGTTTCAAAACTAACCAGGATTCCAAGTATTTCAGAGACAGACAGCAGTCCTCACAGAGCTGTTCCTACTGCACCTTGAGATCCATACTGTGTGCGCACAATCTCGACCTGTCTCTTCATCAGTACCACCTCAACTATCTCCAAAGATACCCCATTCCCCAGATCCAACTCATTCTTTGGATCATTTGATGCTTCAACAGGAAACTTAATTGTTTGATGCTTGTGTTCTATAAACACCTGAAAGGAAAATTAAGTTACTAGCACCCCGTCCGGATCCACCTTCCTCTCCTCTTCCCTCAATCCCACTTCTTGTTGTGTATTCACCATAACCCCCGCCTGACCTTTCCTTCATTGATGCTGAACAATTTGTGCTCAGTTAAAGACTTAACTTTAACCCTTTACGCACCCAACCTCAACTGACTTTGGACGTGACACTGAACTCTTCTTTGCCTCCATGCTCACTTCTTTGGAAAGGAAGTACTTTTTCGCACTGAGGTTCTGTCACCTGTCTCCAATACTCCACTCGTGCTAGGACCCCTCCTTCTGGTCTTGTACTTTTACCAATCTTTGATTTGATTTATTGTGTCACATACACCGAACTAAAGTGAAAGGTTTTGTTTTGTGAGCAGTACAGGCAGATCGTAGCAAATAAGGATATATAGATCATAGGGTGCATAGACACAGCAAAGCATACAAGGTTATGGCTGCACAGGCAGATGCACACAGCACAATCAACATAATTTGAAGTTAGAGAGATCCATTCAGCAGTTTAATAACAGCAGGGAAGAAGCTAGTCTTGGACCTGTTGGCATGAATTAAAGCTTCTGTATCTTCTGCCCAACGGATGAGGTTGGAAGATAGCATTACCAAAGGTGGGAAGAGTCTTTGAGGATGTTGGTAACCTTTCCACGGCAATGAGAAATGTAAATGGAGTCTGGCTTCCATGATGGTCAGGGCTGTGCACACAACTTTGCGGTTTCTTAGAGTGCTGGGCAGAGCAGTTGCTACACCAGGCAGTTATACACCCGAATGAAATAGGTTTTCTATGGTGCACCCGTAAAGGTTGGTGACAGTTGTTATGGACATACCTCTTCCGGCAGCTTAGGAAATTAGGTGTTCAGCCTTTTTAACCGTTGCATCTATGTGGGATGACAGACTGTTGGTTATCATCACTCCTAGTAACTGGATGTTTTCTACACTCTCCACCTCAGCTCTGTTGATATAACAGGAGCATGCCCTCCTTTACTCCTGAAAGGAATGATCAGTTCTTTTGTTTTGTTGACATTCAGAGAGAGGTTATCATTGCTACATGATACCAAGCATGCTATCTCCTTACTGTATTCTCTGGAGAGGGACTGACATGAGACTAGCTGCCTTAATTTCTCTGCTTCACTCTGTTCCCTGACGTCCAACCTCAACTTTGTTATCAAACCTAACAGGGGCGGTTGGTATCAGACACGTTGATTTCGACCTGATAGAGGCTGAATGCCAACTCTCAGAGACTTGTTCCTCTCCCCGCGGATCATGACCCCACCAATGAACATCAGGCTGCAGTTTCCAGGACCGTCACAGACCATATCTCCTCTGTAGATCTCCCCTCCATGAGTTCTCATTTCAGAGACCCCAAAGGCTTAGAGTTAGCTTTTCACTCCTTCCCAAAGTCAACAAACAGGATTGCCCCAGCAGACCCATCATTTCAGCTTGTTCCTGTTCCAAAGAACAGGGGTGACACAGTGACTCAGTGGTTAGCACTGCTGCCTCACAGCGCCAGGGACCCAGGTTTGATTCCAGCCTCGGGCGGCTGCCTGTGTGAACTTTGCACATTCTCCGTGTCTGTGTGGGTTTCCTCCAGGTGCTCCAGTTTCCTCCCACTTTCCAAAGATGTGCAGGTTAGGTGAATTGGCCATGCTAAATTGCCCTTAGCGTTAGATACATTTGTCAAAGGGAAATAGGCCTGGGTGGGTACTCTTCGGAGAGTTGGTGTGGACTTGTTGGGTTTGTTTCTACACTATAGGGAAACTAATTTAAACTTATTTCTTCCTATCTTGACTATTCATTCATACATATTTCAGTCTCTTACCATTTACATCCAAGATTTTTCTGATGCTTTCTGGTAGTTTCAAAATTTACAATTTTCTAGTCCAAGCCACACCTCTTCACCATAGATGTGCAATTCCTCTATATGCCCATTTCCCAGTCAGGAATTTCTGAAAGCTTTCCACTTTTCTGAAAAAAAAAGGACTGCACTATCTCCTGCACTTTTCCTGTCTATTTATGGGATATGAGGAACAATCCTTCCAGTCCTACTCAGGCCCTCACCCTCTTTCTCTGATAAAGCAATGTCTTCAGCGCCGCTTTCTGATCTCACCCAAAATTGGAACAATTCATCAAGTTTGCTTTCAATTTCCATCCTTCTCTCACCTTCACCTGGCCCATCTCCAGCACTTCCATTCCTTTCCTTGAATTGTTTCAAGTTCTGAGGATAGGCTGGCCAAAAGCCACAAACTCCCACAGTTCTCTCGACTACACCTCCCTATACCCACATTCTTCCAATTTCTCTGCCTGTCATCTGCTGTAATAACATCACCTTCCACTGAGCTGCTTCCAACATGACCTTTTACTCAAATGACTACTCTCTCCTCCCCACCCACTGTGGTTAACAGGTCCATCTGCCAGGTCGGACTCATCTGCTACATTTCCTGGCGTTATCATTTCTCCTCCATCCCAGAACAATGAAAGAGTTCCCCTACTCAGCAGCATTCATGGATAGAAAATAAAGTTAATGTTGGAGCCCAGTGATCCTTCATCAGAATCACAATTCTGCCCACCAATTTTTATTTTCTGATGTTGTTATTACACACTTCTGGAGCAAGTGGGACTTGACCTAGGTTTCTTGATTCAGGAGGTAGAGATACTACCGTTTCACCACAAGATATGAGCTTTATAGTCGTACTGCATTTGGCTGTAAATGGTGGACAACTAAATAGGAGACATCAGTTTCACAAATATGCCCATTTCCAATGTTGGAGGAGCCTAGCACAACAGTGCAAAATGCAAGGCTGAAGTACTTGCATTGGACTTCTGCCAGTTGATGATCCCCAGGATCTCAGATGCCAGTCTTCAGCCAACTTGATTCACTCAACTGTTTCAAGAAACATCGAAGCATGAAGAACGAAAACTTAAACTCCAGCATTACCCACATCCTAGCCAAAGTGTTCCAGTACAGCTACAACGATGGCGTTCCATAGCAGGGATCGGATCTGGGTCCTCTTTTGTTTGTCATTTACATAAATGATTTAGATGAGAAGATAGAAAGCATAGCTAGTAAGTTTGTGGATGACACCAAAATTGGTGGTGTAATAGACAATGAAGGTTTTCTGAGATTACAAAGGGGTCTTATCAAATGAGTCAATGGGCTGAAAAATGGCTGATGGAGTTCAATCTGGATAAATGCGAGGTACTGAATTTTGGTACAACAAACAAAGGTAAGGCTTATATATAATAAATGGTAGGGCCTTGGGTAGTGTTTTAGAGCAGAAGGTCCTTGGAGTTCAGGTAAATAATTCTTTGAAGTTGCATCACATGTAGACAGGGTGGTTAAAAAGGCATTTAGCATGCTTGCTTTCATTGCAGTCCTTTGAGTGTAGGAATTGGGAAGTCATATTGAGGTTGTACAGGAAATTGGTGAGGCTGTTTCTGGAGTAGTGTGTCCAGTTCTGGTCATCCATTATAGGAAGGATATTACTAAGCTGGAGAGGGTTCAGAAGAGACTTACGAGGATGTTGATAGATATGAAATGTTTGAGTTCTCAAGAAAGGCTGTATAGGCTAAGACGTTTTCACTGAAATGTAGGAGGTTGACAGGTGACCTTATAAAATCATGAGGGGGCATAGATAGGGTTAATGGCAGTTGTCTTTTCCCTGGGATGGGAGATTTCAAGACGAGGAGGTAATATTTTTAAAAGGTGTGAGGAGAGAGGTGTAAAAAAGATGAGGGGTGAATTCTTTTTATGAGGGTGGCTTGTGTGGAATGAACTTCCTGAGGAATTTGGTGGATATAGGCACAGTTACAATGCTTAACAGACATTTGGCTAAGTACATGAATAGGAAATGTTTGGAGGGATATGGCCCTGGAGCAGGCAGGTGGAATTAGCTTAGTTTGGGATTACGCTTGGCATGGTCCAGTTGAACTGAAGGGTCTGTTTCTGTGCTCTATGCAAAAGTTGAGCAGGCATGATCTGTCAACAACATTCCAAAGCAGTAATTATTTAATTAAGCATTAACAAGAGTAGTCAACCAGCCCATTAGTCTCTCTTGATCATCGATATGGAAGCGGTTGTAAAAATATCATTAAGCGACAGCTGCTCAGCAATAAATTGCTCACTGACATTTAGTGCTGTTTCTGATATGACCGCTCAGCATTTGACTTTATTACAGCTTTGAATCAAATAAGACAAAAGAGTTGAACTCCAAGGGTCATGAGAAGGACAGCCCTTGACATCAAGACAGCATTAGATTGACTATTTGACATTAAGGAGCTCTAGCAAATTAGTGTCAATGGGAAACTGGAAGAAAATACTTCAATACTAGGAATCATACCAAGCACAAAGGAAGTTGCCTCTGGTTGTTGGAATTTAACCATCTTAGATCCAGGACATATTGCAATAGGTCCTCAGGATTGTGTCCTACAGCCAACCACGTTTAGTTGTTTCAATATCCTTCCTTCCAACAGAAGAGGGAATGTTCTGATTGTACAGTTCATGATTTCTCAGATACTAAAAGGAGACCACCTCCATATGGAGCAAGACCTGGACAAGTAATAAGCGACAAGCAAATGCATGCCATGTAACTACCAGGCAATGTCCATCTCTGACATGGCAGAATCTAATCACATTTCTTTGGCTATACCATAGTTAACAAATTCATCACTGCCAATGGCTGCCTCCAAGTAGCTGACAAGAAACAAAATTGGATGGAGAGTTTAGAAGAACCTATTTGAGCCGGTAAGAGGCTAAGAATTTGGAACTAACTCGTTCAGAGTCCCCACAGTCCATCCACTATATACAAATCACAAGTCTGGAGTGTGATGGAAATTCAGTCTTCCTCACCTCGTGTGGATGAGTCAGCTCAATTGACACTAGAAGCAAGGCACTTCCCAGTGCAAAGCAGCCAGCCAGATTGACACTGATCAACAGTTTCCTGAAGAAGGGCTAATGCCCGAAACGTCAATTCTCCTGTTCCCTAGATGCTGCCTGACCTGCTGCGCTTTTCCAGCAACACATTTCCATCACTGATCAACAAATGCAAACTCCTTCCATCACCAATGCACATTGTCAGCAGTTGATATCATTTACAAGATGCAGTGCAATAACTCAGCGAGGCTCCTTCAACAGTAAGTTCCAAATCTGCTACTTCTATCACTTAGAAGGACAAGGGCAACTGATTCATGGATCATCTTTACCTACAAAAATCTCTCTGAAGCCACTCACTATCCTTACTTGGAACAATGTCATAGCTTTTTAAAAAAGGTCCTTGGGTAAAGCTCCTGGAACTACCTTCGCAACAGTACTAGCTGTATTAAAGTTGGTCAAGAAGGTAGCTTACCACGCCCTCTTATGGTCAATTAGAGATGGCAATTAAATATAGTGGCTTAGGCATCCTGTGAATGAATTTAATAAGTGCCTCCAAGACCAAAAACACCATCAACTTCTTTCTATGCTGAAGTGTCCAAATTTCCACGGTTTGATTATTCAGTCAGCCAATACCATCAATCTGCATCACGTTATTCTGAGTCTCTTGCGAGGATTTTATCGTGATGACCTGGTTTACACAAGATTATTCAAATATTTTTTAATTGTTTAAAAATAATCAGAATGACGGGTATGCCATCACTTACTGTTGAACCCGAAGTGTCCCGAAATGCAGCCGTTTGGAAAATGCATTAAACTGGCTCTGTATGGTGAAGGTGATCCCAGTCGTATTGGATGCCACCTAGTAGAGCTTTCTACCCTCTCCTAAGTTCCAGTGAACTCAGATTTTCTAGGACATCCTAATGCCAAACTGTCAAATGTTGGCTTGATATAAAGGGCATTCATTGTCACCTGATCAATGGAATTCCATTCTTTTGTCCACATTTGGAGTAAGGCTGGAATGAGGTCCTGGCACAATGCAAACAGAGAAACTTAACAAGTGCCACTTGATAACACTGTCAATCATACCTCCTCTCCCTGATGAGGGAGTAGGATAATGAACAGTAATTGGTTTGATTTAGTTTGTTCTATTTTTTGTGGAACAATGACAGCTCTATGCAGAGCATGACAAATTCAGATTTATAGTCCATTTTACTGCTTTTCTGGGATGTTCTTATATGTTCAATTTCAAACCAACTTAAATTCCTGCTGACTAAACCTCAATCTTCAGTTATTTCATACCATTTATGCCATTCACTTTCATTATGAATTGCCACATATACTACTTACCTACTAAATCTCTGGGAACTTGAACGGAATCCTCCACAAACTCCAGGTAACTTCGAGCCTTTTGAACTGCCTCTTCAGTCTGAAACCAAAAGATCATTAAACTATTCAAATGACAGTGAGTCATGAAATGCTGCATGCATAGCACCACTTGTCTTTGCCAGGAATCTTCACCCTTTTCATTTAGAGAGTCATAGAGATGTACAGCGTGGAAACAGACCCTTCGGTCCAAACTGTCCATACAGACCAGATATCCCAACACAATCTAGTCCCACCTGCCAGCACCCGGCCCATATCCCTCCAAACCCTTCCTATTCATATACCCATCCAAATGCATCTTCAATGTTGCAATTGTACCAGCCTCCACCAATTCCTCTGGCAGCTCATTCCATACACGTACCACCCTCTGTGTGAAAATGTTGCCCCTTAAGTCTCTTTTATATCTTTCCCCTCTCACCCTAAACCTATGCCCTCTAGTTCTGGACTCCCCAACCCCAGGGAAAAGAGATTTTGTCTATTTATCCTATCCATGCCCCTCATAATTTTATAAACTTCTATAAGGTCACCCCTCAGCCTCTAACGCTCCAGGAAAAACAGCCCAGCAGATTCAACATCTCCCTACAGCTCAAATCCTCCAATCCTGGCAACATCCTTGTAAATCTTTTCTGAACCCTTTCAAGTTTCACAACCTGCTTCCGATAGGAAGGAAACCAGAACTGCATGCAATATTCCAACAGTGGCCAAACCAATGTACTGTACAGCCGCAACATGACCTCCCAACTCCTGTACTCTATACTCTGACCAATAAAAGAAAGCATACCAACGCCTTCTTCACTGTCCTATCTACCTGCGACTCCACTTTCAAGGAGCTATGAACCACACTCTCTAGGACCTTACCATTAAGTGTATAAGTCCCGTAAGATTTACTTTCCCAAAATGCAGCACCTCACATTTATCTGAATTAAACTCCATCTGCCACTTCTCAGCCCATTGGCCCATGTAATCAAGATCGGTTGTAATCTGAGGTAACCTTCTTCGCTGTCCACTACACTTCCAATTTTGGTGTCATCTACAAACTTACTACCTGTACCTCTTATGCTTGCATCCAAATCATTTATGTAAATGACAAAAAGTAGAGGACCCCCCACTCAACTGATTTACAACAATCTCAAAGACATTTGTTCCCAATCAATATACTGAGAGGTTCTGCTTACAAAGCCTCATTCTAGAATGTTGTTTTAACTCCACTAAGGACAAAATACCCACCAAGTTGTGTGTGTCATACATGCATTAACAATGTGCAAGTAAAAATTTTGGCATGTGATAAATTTTGGGCAAGAAGAGGGCCATGATAATAATCAAACTTCATTCACTTATTATGACTATCAATTTATACAGAACTAATTCAGTATCTGAAGAGATATAAAACACATATGGGAAACACTTTTTCTACAAGTGAGCACCTCACCCCTACAGGTCTTTTCTAAAAATATGACTTCTAACACACAGGCTAGAAACTTTTGATAATTTTTATTATCATTATAGCTACTAATACTGGACAGGGTGACTTATTGCAAAGCGGCCAAGACAAGCAATGATTGTGGACTGCCTTTGTCAGAGAACTGCTCCACGAAGTTTATGGAAGACAACATATTAAAAGAACTACAATTTATTCAAGTCAGCAAACTTCTGCAAAATAAAAAGCTTCAGTCAACTGTATAATGGCACTCGCCAAGTAGTGATTTTCTCTCGAATCATGGAGCTCAAGAAAGCTTTGAGAATACTTTCCAAGACAAATCATACTCACCATTTCTGTAATGATATTCCCTTTAAAGCTTCATAACTTTTATGTTTGAGATTCAATTCCAGACAATAGCCTATAACCAGGGAGCAGCTCAGCTGGTAATACTATTTACTCACCAGCCAAGTTAATAAAAATATAGATCATGTTTAAATCAAAAAAAAAGTTTTAAACAAAAAAGCTGGCTCTGTTTCCTTGCAACAATCTCTCAGTCCTGAAGTTACTTTCATTGCAGACTGTTTTCTGAGAATCTTCAAAAATGATAAAATTTTGTCCGTTTGAAATTGTGCACATTTTGAAGGTGACTTTTTGGCGCATGACTTCTCATGCAATTCTACTGTGGTCAGACAGTGACTTCACTTTATTTCTTGATACAGCAGCCTTCAATATTATCTTTTATTGCAAATAATTGATAATGCAAAAATGAAAAGCACTATAGTTATTTTACTGATGGTAATAGACAGAGAATTCAAGATTTTAAATGTAAGTATGATAAAGATTTGACAGTCTATCAGTTATAAAAGGTGTCATGATTTGGGGGGAATCTTAGAAGTGATGGTGTTGCCCAGATCTTGTGCTTTTGAGAAATTATCATGTTAAAGAACTGAGAAGTGCTGTCAAAGTAAGATGGACTTAGTTGACGCAATTCAATCTGTAGAAAACGTAACTGGTTGCTAGTTTGCTGGTTATGGCATCAAACATTACCAACTAAATTGAGTCCTTACTATCCACGAGAGTGGGGGGCACGGACTTCCCATAGCAGGAAAAAATGCGATAGTCACAAGCCCTCCCCCCCCCCAAATACACAGTACATGCCCAATGAAACACAACCATATCCTATAAATGTTGGAAATGTATTAAAACGTTTTAATAAACACATTTAAACTCAGTATGTTACTGAAAAGAAAAATGTTACTGTAGATAATAGAACAATATTTTAGAATAGTACTGTATACTGTATGGGGCTAAATCATAAAATACACAGACAGAACAGCACCTTTAATAGAGTAAATTCAGATACACGTCAATGGGAAGAAAAGCAGGGAAGAGGCATTGAGTTGTTACACTTCTACAGGCTTTGTGGCTAGCTTTTGTAAAGAATATTATGGGGGGCGGGGGGGACTATGATGCCCCTTCTTTAATTCCTTACGAACATCTGTATAGGGAGACAAAATGTTTTCAATTTTACTTTAAACTCGAATGCTGTCCTCGACTGATGGATTGTATTTAAACAATAAATTCTTCAATGCTTTGAAGTTCTTGTTACCTCTGCCATATTCTCAAGAATCACTAAACATAGATTTCAATTCCTTCCTCTTCTTCAGCTGATTCCTCAGACTCACTGTCTATCAATTCTTTAAAATCTTCTGTTGTTGGCTCTTTTCTTTTCATCAACTCTAAGATCTCTTTCTCCGCCATGTCGGAAAATCCTGCTCCAACCTCAATTAGTTCAACCACACAATGGATTTCTGTTAAGGACTGAAATTCCATTAAGTCATTCACCACCTCTGGCTGTAACTTCCACTTACAAGCATTGACCATGCCTGATATCAGTTCATCCTGAGATTCATTTATGGCGCTGGTGCAGCCAGTCAATATTATAATCTTTCCAATATTTTCCTACATTGACAACACCATCACCATTGACAAATGCATCCAAAAATCCACCTTGGATAATAGGTCTTAAAATGTTGAGATCACACCCTAGTCGACAGGCTGGATAAAAGATGATCAAGGCAATTTGGATGGCCCAGAATGTAATCCAAAAATCATCTTCAATTCCATTCTTTTATCTTGCAGATATTTGCCAACCTTCCTTATGAAGCAGTTACAACATCAACCAAAAAAAAAGCCGCTGCGACCCAAGCCCTGATAATTTGACTTGTAAAATTCAGGTATAAAAGGTTCTTGCTTTAAAAGGGGAAAACCATGGGGTTCTCAGATGGTATAAAAACATGGGCTTCAATATGTGGCTGGTAGCATTGCTACAAGATAGTCACACAGTTCTTTGCAGCCTTGAAGTCCGAAACCCTTTTCTCATTTTGAGATATATGCTCACATTGACATATGCTTCCACCATAATGTTTAGTCAGCATTAAAGACTTGTTTGGGTTTATACATTCTCTCTTCGATAAGTTTCTGTAACTCCTCTAGATTCATCTGGGCTGTGTCATGATTTGTGCTAATGGTACCTCCTCTCATGAGCTCACATTATGCAATGAAAAAGGCTTCCTGAAGTTATCAAACCATCCCTTGTTGGCTGCAAATGTTCCTTTGCTTCAGGTCATCACTCACAACCAGTCATCTCATGAAATACATTGTCATGTCCCATAGCTTTGGCTTGAAGTGTTGGGAGGTCAACAGGATCGCTTTGTTTAGATTAGAAAGTGGGGCAAGCTAGTACAATTATAACATTCATAAGCATCTGGATGGATTTGGGATATCTGGTCAGCATGGACAAGTTGGACTGAAAGGTCTGTTTCAAAACGTACAATTGTCTGACCATCCGCAACGTGAATGGATCTCACCAGTCGTTCCTGCTCTGTGGAGGTATTCCTGCTCTTTGGAGTTGACCTCATGACCCATCAAATTGACCCCACCGGTTACTCACTCCCACTCTTTGGAGGCATTCCTGCTCTTTTGGAATGACCTCAAGACCTAGTGAATGGAATCCACCAACTGTTCCTGCTCTTTGGAGGCATTCCCACTCTTTGAAGCCAAATTTGTGACCCATCAAATTGACCACACTAGTTACATGCTCCTGTTCTTTGAAAGCATTCTTGCTCTTTTTGGGCCAACCTTACAACATTTCCAACAGATATCATGAGTAGTCCCACACCTTGGGACCAGTCTTTGGAAACAATCTCATGACTTCCTGAGGGGACGTCACAAGTATGAAGATCTGGGGATAGAAAGTTTACAGATAATGAGGAAGAGGTGTACATAAAGTATCTCTGATACATCTGGGCTCCAGTTTCTAGGAAACTAACAATTCTTAACCGCTAATACGCTTTGTAACTTGGCTGCTTTGCCTTGTGACACCCAAGAAGATTAAAGTAATATTTCCATGTAAGTAACAAATGCATCAGTTTACATTTCTATGAATACTTCCTAGTAAACCTCCCTTTTTAAGACAAGACAAAGAAACTTGAACTCAAACAGGACTAGGTTCAGGGGTAATCGGCTACGTAATGCAAATGTTTGACTAGAATACCAACAGAACCCAGTGACTGTTTTTCAGACTGGAAGATGGTAGTGGTGTCTCCCAAGAGGCAATGCTAAATCCATTGCTTATTTTGCTAAATAGATCTTGAAACGTAAAATCAAATTTCAATACTAATTACTGTTACCAAAAGTGGCAAACAGGGAGGGCAAACAAATTGCCTACAACAGGACAGACAAGCTAGCAAAATGTGCAGCTGAGCGGCAGATGGTGTTTAATGGAGAAACCGGAAGTGATGCAATTTGTCAGAATGGGTGGGGAGGGGCAGTACAGAAATAATGGTGTAATTCCAAAAACTGTGCTAGAAAGAGCAGCAAGACTGAGTATAAGTTGAAGGAGGCACCATCTGATGACTGTGGCAACTACTCCAGGATGAGGCAGATGCAGCTCTACCCCTTTCCAAGGTCTCCCAGTGAGCATGCAGCACATCTCGGGCTTAACCTCCCAGCCCAGGACAGTCCACAGCTAGGCCCAGAAGCCTGATGGCGGAGGCAGTGGCGGGTTTGATTCCAGCCCAGGACCCTGTGGTGCTGGTTGCCTCTACGAAGTTAGCCCAGCATGAGGTTATGGTGGCAGTGTAGGCGTAATCAGATGGCGCCGGAGTGTGGCAGCTCTTTGTTCCAGAGGGAATGGCGCAGCACAGGGCGGTTGGAGCAGTATTGTCAGTTTAGCAGCAGGGACTCAAGGCATCTGGTTGAAGGAGCCCGGATCCAGGGGTATGGCTGAGCAAGAAGTGGAAGCTGGATCAAAGATCACCTAGCTTTGAGATAAGACTATAAGATGAACTTTATTGTTTTATTTTTCTGGCTTTTTTAAAAAAAGTTTATTTTTTGTGTTTTAAGCAACACTTTTCATTGTATTTGCTAGAAATACATTTGACAATAAATAAATCACATCAAATCAAGGAACAAAAATATCTCAGGGTGCAAATGCAATAATGTTTGAAAAGGCAGACCATACTGAGAGTGCAATTAGGCTATGATATATATTATGCTTCAGAAACAAATGCATCGACTACTAAAGCAGGGAGGTCATGCAGAACCTCCACAAATCTTTGGTTAGGCACTAAATAGAAAACTGCATTCAGTTTCAGTCACAACACAAGGAAAGATGAAAAGGTCCCTGAAATGGCGCAGGTGAGATTTACTGGAATGATTCCAGGGATATTGGGGCTACTGACAAGTTTAGTTTGGAAATTCTGAAGTTAATACCCTTTGTTGTATGGAGAACGAGGAAATTTCAGAGAGGAGTACAGATGATGATAGGTTGGATAAGACAAACAAAGAAAAACCCCTGGCATAAGCTGATTGTACAATGCCTACAGAATCCAGATTTAAGATGTTAGCTAAGACATCAAGAGAAATGCAAGGAAGAACTTTTTGTACACTGTTAGTGGTAATGGCCTGGAATTCACTGCCTACAAGGGTGGAAGCTAAAGCAAGGAACAATTTCAAAAGGAAACTGGACAGGCACTTCAAGGAAATACGCTTGCAGAGCTACAGGAGCTGAGCAGAGGATTGAAATTGCTTGGATTACGACTCCAGGGAGCCAGCATGGACTTGATGAATCAAATGACCTTCTATGTGGTACATGATTCAATGATTTCAAGAACTGGACAAGACAGTCTCAATAAAAGGAAATTTTATAAAGGTTTTTCCAGATCATCCTGCAAAGTTCATAGCAGAGAAGGCACAACAAATTCTTGCAAAGTACTTTGAATGCCCTAGAGAACAAGGGATTGAAAAGACTTCTACTCCTGGAGTTGAGACAACTCCACTGACATTAAATGCCCATGCTCATGTGACAGTGTCCTTCCTGGTATGCTGAACCACACCCAACTGCAAAATTATTGCTACTGAAAAATACTTTTGAGAACTTCCCACAGACTTTTCCATCAAAACTGAGAAGTGCATTATTTCTAGTGGCTTACGTAGATGGAAGAAGAGTAACGAAAAGATAAACCATCTAAAAGACAGAATTATAGCAAAAGGATTCTTTATCCTAATCTAATCAAAAAGTAGCTTCAAAATTTCCAAAGTCTATAAAGTACTTAAATCGATATTATTAGTGACTTCTTTAAACGTTCTTTGGTGGAATAATGGTAGGCATTTTTCATGCTCTTTTTGTTAGTTTTCAAGGTGTTGAACGAATAAATGAAGACTTAATAAAATATGCCTGCAAGCTTACCTCTCCATAAATCCTAAAAGTGCCAGTTTCTTCATCAAGCTCGATTGCTGTGACACCAGGAACTTTTCTTGCTTGCTGAATGTTGGAACCATGGGTTCCAATTGCCAGACCCATGAGATCCTCTCTGACAGTGAATTCCTCTTGGAAAGCAGCTGCGAGCTGCTTAGTACTCTGGCGGTTAAAAATCACAAGAGCTAATTATTTCAGTTAACACAGTTAACACCATTGCGATGGTCATGAATAAACAGTGAACAGAGAGCAGTACAAATAAGAAGTTTCAAAAACTCAAAAAAAATTGGTATGTAAACCAGTTTTATATCATTTATTTAAAAAGATTTGCTTAAAAACTAATGATTCTGTTAGTAGCAATTATATTTGCTGACAAAAGTAATTACAATTTCCAACAATGAAATAACATACATGACGCAAAAGACTTGATCTTGAAACATCAATTTATCATAGTCAGGCTGTTAACATTGAAGCAAGTGCTATAAAGGAGGCTGATGGCAGTTCAAATTCCCAATCCATAATATAACCTGTAAAAGGAATGGATTAAGTGGAGCTGGAACACCTCACCAACCAACTGGGAATAATCCTTGGGCTACCAGTGTAGCATAAGTGATAACTTCTCATAATACCACTCATCATCTTGATTAAACAATTTATAAATGGTTTAACAGAACAAAATAATTAAAATAATCTGAACCTCCATGTACAATTTATAGTTGCGCTCAGACTTGTACACAAACATCATTAAGGGATGTAAGAGGTTAAACAAATACTTCATTGAACGTGCATGCACACATTTGTTTCAGCTCAACAAAATTGGCGAAAACCAGTTTCCTGTTCATTTCTTAAGGCAATGCCTTGAACAGTCAGTGAACTGGTATAATGTCAAAAAAAACCTGTCAGTCATCATTAACTGGTGCATTCTCCACGGCAAAGGTCAGCACTCTCCCCTCATTAATATACATTTTGTTTTCCCTTTGCTTAAGTATTTCTTGCAAATTGTCCTGATGAGTAAAAGGCAAAGCTTCAACCAAATGTGTCTTTGATCTCAAGTTTTATATTACCAATCTGTTTTTTTTGACATGCTGCAAATGAATAAACATACAGCACACATTGCAGTAGTTTATAAGGATTATTGAACAGAAGTATCTGTAGACTATTTAGGTCCCTGAATCTATTTCACCAATCGTTCAATTAGATCATGGCAACTCTGCAATCTAATTCCTTTTATCTGCTTTTGTCAAATCTCTTAATATCCCTGGATTATACAATCTATCGAACACAAATTTAAAGCTAACAAGTGATCAAGCATCAACTGCTATTTGAACAACAATCTGTGTGTCGAAGTGTTCCTAATTTCAATCGTGATGGGTCTAGCTCTATTCTTTCAACAATGCTCCCACTCCCAGATGCCCCAACCAGCAGAAATAGGTAATCACTAATCACCTTGTCATTTTCCCTTCATGTAACAAAAACTTCAACCAAATGCTCTATACTTTTGAAATTCAGGGAGAACAGCCCTAACTCTCCTTGCAATTTAACTCGGAGTTCAGTTACCATTCTGGTAAATCTATGCTAAAAGATTCTAAAGATGTTTTACCCAGAACTGTTCTCAGTACTTTAGACTTGGTCAAATCAGAGCTTTGGATAGCTCAAGCATGACCTCTACCCCTTTTTATATCTCGAGGTCCAAAATACAATGCCAGTACTTCATTAGTCTCAATTATTTTCTGTGCCATGACATTTTAATTATCTATTTACTTAGAACCCCATGTCTTTTTCAGATCTCTGCTGTTCTTAGCTTTCACTAAGCTTAATAAAAAAGTGTACAACTGAATTACTTGAGACAGTGCACTTCACTTCAGGCTAGACGCAAGGTTCTCACCTTCCTTTTCACAGTAAGCAAAAACAGTATCCAGTTTAAGCTGGATTCTCCTTTCCTAAAATTTCCAGGTATAACAATCTTAGAATTGATCAATAGAATAATATAATTTGGATGTTTTTTTTTATTCGCTTATATTTGGAATCCTCAATAAATCAATCCTTTTTGGCAATGATTTTGTCTCTTCTTAATTGTAATCCTTTAAAAAAATAATCTAGAAATAATTCTACATTTATCAAATTAATCACAATATATAAATGAACTTGTAAATCTTTAAAGAAGTTGACCTCCAAGACATCTCAGTGGAAGAGGTGAATGATACTTCAATTATTCTATTTAGTTCTCAAACCGTGTTATAAAACTAAATGGATAAGTGAAGCCAGAACATCTCCCCAATCAGTTGTACTGTATCTATCCTCAGTCTACCGAAATCATATCAATGCTGGTGTCTCAGTATACCATACATCATCTTGATGACAAAATATACAAACGTTTACGAGAACAAACAATTTTGAACATCTAGAATCTCTGAGTTGTCTAGGATCAAGGATTCCCACATTTTCTGAAATTATGAAGTTGTTAAAAAAGTATTAAACCTCTATTTTTTGATCACCTCCATCTCTTGCTAAGCTTATCCTTTAAAGGAAGGACAAACCCTCTCTTTGCCATGGCACAAACATGTATATTAAAAATTGTAGATATTGCCTTTTGCATATCATAATTAATTTTCTCATCCTCCTGTAAGTAGTTCTTCTTGTACTACAGATCTTTGGTCTCCAGGAAATAAATATTGACTAACAAGTTATGTGCTGTCTTTGAAAGCACAACAATCCAGTAGTACAATATTTTTGCTTACCTCCAAATGTTTTGTTGCTTCTTCATTCCTGGACACAAGCATGAGCTTTGTGCGAATACTTCGTAAGTGCATATCACTAAGAATACTGACTCTTTTCACTGTGGCCTCTTTGGTAGACTAGATTTTTAAAAAAATGAATATATATAATTTACAATAAACAAATCTTCAATAAAACCCCAATGCTCCATCAACACATTTACTTACAGCTTATTAACAGATTTTGATTCAGCTATACCCACCAACACTGTGCATTTAGTTGCTCTTCTAGTTAGATAATTAGGCAAATGAGAATGAGGTGCCTGTTATCATTTGAAATCGTAACTGTTTATTAAGTCTCCATTCTAACAGGACAATAAAAATAAGAACTAGAAATATCAGGCTGTAAATTTGCTCACTGAGTTGGTAGATTTGTTCTCAGACATTTCATCACCATGGTAGGTATCATCAGAGAGCCTCTGGTGAAGCAGTGGTGTTTCGCCCCGCTTGCTATTTATCTGTCTCGGTTTGGTGTGGGAGGTGATAACATTTCTGGTTGTTTCTGAGGGGTTGGTAAATGGGGTCCAAATCTATATGTTTGTTAATGGAGTTTCGGTTTGAATGCCAGGCCTTTAGGAATTTCCACATGTGTCTTTGTTTAGCCTGTCCCAGTCGAACTAGTGTCCCTCTTCGTTTGTATGCATGGATACCAGTGATAGATGGTGGTCATGTATTTTGGTGGCTGGTTGGTGCTCATGTTATCATTGTGGCTAGCTTCCTGCCTGTTTGCCCAATATAATGTTTGTTGCAGTCCTTGCAGGCTATTTTCTATTTGACATTCTTTCTGCCGGTTGTTGGTATGGGTTCCTTAAAATTCATCAGGAGCTGTTTCAGCGTAGTGGTAGGTTTGTGGGCTACCACGATTCTTGGGGCCGGAGTAGTCTGGTCATCATCTCAGAGATGTCTTTGACGTATGGCAGGGTAGCTAGAATCTCTGGGTCTGTTGTGCAGGAATAGGCGGAATGAGTTTATCAGGTGCCCATTGTTCCTGAATACATTGTATAGGTGTTTTTCCTCAGCTACTCATAGTTCCTGGGTGCTGCAGTGTTTTGTGGCTCATTTAAATAATGTCCTGATGCAACTCCGTTTGTGGATGTTGGGATGGTTACTCCTGAAGTTGAGTGTCTGGTCAGTGTGTGTGTGGCTTTCCTGTAGATGCTGGTCTGCAGCTCTCCATTGGCTTTTCATTCTACTGTGACATCTAGGAAGGGGAATCTGTTACTATTCTCTTCCATTTGGTGAACTTTATACCAATAAAGAATATTGTTATGTTTCATGATGACAAAGATGTCATCTACATAGCGGACCCAAAGCTTGTGCTGCATGGTGGGAACGGTTGTTCGATCTGCATAACTGCTTCTGCTAAAAGTCCTGATGTTGGTGATCCCATAGGCGTCCCACTGATTTGTTTGTAGATCTTGTCATTGTAGGTGAAACGGGTTGTGAGGCATAGGTCTACTAGTTAGAGGATACTGTCCTTGCTGATGATGTTGGCATTTGTGTCCTTGGTTTGTCAATCAATGAGGCCAGTGTTTCTTTGCCTGGGTTGATGTTTATTGATGTATATAGGGTTGTCACGTCGAAGGAAATCATGGTCTCGTCATCCGCTATCTTGGTGTCTTTGACATCAGGATACATGAGCACTAACTAGCCACTGAAAGACATGACCAACTGTCATTAGTATCCATACACACAGATGAAGAGGGACACCACTTTGACTGGGACTACACATCCATCCTGGGACAGGCTAAACAAAGACACAGGCAGGAGGCTTGGCATTCAAACCATTAACAAACATATTGATTTGGACCCCACTTACCAACCTCTCAAACAGAACTGGGAATTATATCACCTACCACAACGAACCAAGACATAAATAGCAAGTGGGGCAGAACACCAACGCTTCACTGGAGGCTCACTGATGATGATGGTGACAAAACGTCTGAGAACAAATCTACCAGCTCAGTGAGCAAACTTACAACCTGACCCACAATACGCTATACCGCTCATGTCCATACTTCCTTTCCCATCCTGTTATGTACTCAGTGAGAACATTTAAAAGTTCCCAGAGCTCAAGAATCTCAAATATTCAAAACTCAGTGTGTTGATGTTTCTTTGAATCTTAAGCAGTCAACCCACTTATGCTTGAGATATTAAAGGGTTAAAGGGATATTAAAGGGATGTCCCAAGGCTAGGGTGGGATGTCTCTGTCTTACAGGTAGAATGTAAGGAATTTACACTCCTATGCCTTGCCAGAGCCATTTGTATGGCCATTTCCTAGTTATTTAGAGTAAAAGAATTACATTATTACCCCCTATTCAGAAATCAATAAGAACATTGCAGTTGGAATTCTGACTGCTCTCTGCAGTTAAAAAATGATTCATAACAGATTTGGCCATGAAGGGATGATTTACATTACATTGTTTCTGGAAATGATCAGGTCACTGCATTGTATCTTGAGTGGCATGTGACTATGAGGGAGTGGCTGGGGGTCGTCTTGTGGGTATTATGGACTGTGATGTAAAGATTTTGTATTAAAAGGAGAACTGTTCCATTGTTCAGGGAGCTTCTCTCAACACGTTTAGCAAGCATTGCGAGGAGTGTTAAGTGATCCTCCAAAACCTGTTCTGTGCTCAATAAAATTTGGTTGTTCGCAGAAGTTGGCGTCTGCAGTTGCATCAAATGTGTAAGAATCTCAAGAAAAAGAACCTAATATTCTGAGACTATGACTCTTAGATCGACACTCTCCATCAACAGCATGTACCATATTTAACCCTCAGAATTTTAAATGTTTTCATTAGATTACCTCTCAATCCTCTAAAATACTCAACTTGTAGCACAGCCCCCTCAGTCCTACAACCAAATAAACGTTTGTTTCACCTCCTGAGCAAGTACATCCCTCTTCAGATAAGGAGATCAGCTCTACACATTGGAAGAGCTTGCTAAAGGCCGATAATTATATTAAAAACTAGTTTTGAGAATTAAATCTAAACATTTTTTCAGTTCTTACCAAAACCAACAATTGACCAGTGTCAGCACTGTAGAAAATGCAATCTGCTTCAGTTGCCTTCTTAAAATCCTTATGTGCATTTTCATGTGCACAGCTGGATAGGAAAAAGAATGCAGTATTAACTCCAGATTATCCACTCCTGCATTCAGCAGCAAATATAAATACCACAGACAAACTAAATATCAAAACATTGTTCAGAGGCAAAAGCCATGTTTGAAAACAAAAATAGTAACATTGGAAAAAACTTACTTGAGGATAATGAAGGCAAAACCTTCTTGAAAATAATAGTTTATTTCTGGATCACAATCAAACATCACATGAGTCAGCAATTCAGGCTGCATGCCTGCGTTAACTAACTGGAAGTTATGTCTTCCACATGGCTACTCCAAGCCCACAGCTCTGTTTTCTTTTCCCTTTTCCAAGGACACATGCAATCCCCTTTCGAAAATTACAACTAAATCTGCTTCCATCAAACTTTTTAATAGTGCATTCCACCTCATAATACTGTATGAATAAACATTTATCTTCTCTCAAATTGTCTTAGTGATTATCAGAAATTGATATCAGAAATTGACTCAAAAGCTCACCACACAGGAGGATGCCTTTGGCCCATCATGTCCGTAATAGTCAAAGATGCAACTGCACTAATCCCATATCCCAGCTCTTGGCCCATAGCCCTAACTGTTGTGGCCACATAAGTGAATATCTAAATACTGCTTAAATGTTACAAGTGTTTCTGACTCAAATCACCCTTTCAGGCTGAGTTCTGGACCATAACCATCCTTGATGAGAAAAAAATTCTCAGCTTTCATCTTAACCTTCTTTGTCTTATCTTAGATCTATCCAGGTAAAAACAATGGCTGCAGATGCTGGAAACCTGATTCTGGATTAGAGTGGTGCTGGAGAAGCACAGCAGTTCAGGCAGCATCCGAGGAACAGGAAAATCGACGTTTTGGGCAAAAGCCCTTCATCAGGAATACAGGCAGAGTGCCTGAAGAGTGGAGAGATAAATGGGAGGAGGGTGGGGGTGGGGATGAAGGTGATAGGTCAGGGAGGAGGGTGGAGTAGATAGGTGGAAAGGAAGATAGGCAGGTAGGACAAGTCATGGGGACAGTGCTGAGCTGGGAGTTTGGAACTGGGGTGAGGTGGGGGAAGGGGAAATGAGGAAACTGGTGAAGTCCACATTGATGCCCTGGGGTTGAAGTGTTCTTCCTCCAGGCGTTGGGTGGTGAGGGAGCAGCGGTGAAGGAGGCCCAGGACCTCCATGTCCTCGGCTGAGTGGGAGGGGGAGTTAAAATGTTGGGCCACAGGGCGGTGTGGTTGATTGATTGACGCGGGTGTCCTGGAGATGTTTACTAAAAGTGCTCTGCTAGGAGGCGTCCAGTCTCCCCAATGTAGAGGAGACCGCATCGGCAGCAATGGATACAATAAATGATATTGGTGGATGTGCAGTTAAAACTTTGATGGATGTGGAAGGCTCC
This sequence comes from Chiloscyllium plagiosum, assembly GCF_037043375.1. NCBI lineage: Eukaryota > Metazoa > Chordata > Chondrichthyes > Orectolobiformes > Hemiscylliidae > Chiloscyllium > Chiloscyllium plagiosum. Next base: position 36,659,515 of record NW_028270151.1, on the reverse strand, counting down.
TTTGGGGCCTTGGATGGAGGTGGTGTGGGCGCAGGTTTTGCAATTCCTGCAGTGGCAGGGGAAGGTGCCAGGACGGGAGGGTGGGTTGTTGGGTGGCGTGGACCTGACCAGGTAGTCACGGAGGGAACGGTCTTTGCGGAAGGCGGAAAGGGGTGGAGAGGTAAATATATCCCTGGTGGTGGGGTCAGTTTGGAGGTGGTAGAAATGTCATCGGATGATTTGGTTTATGCGAAGGTTGGTAGGGTGGAAGGTGAGCACCAGGGGGGTTCTGTCCTTGTTACGGTTGGAGGGGTGGGGTCTGAGGGCGAAGGTGCGGGATGTGGACGAGACCCTCCTCCCATTTATCTCTCCACTCTTCAGGCACTCTGCCTGTATTCCTGATGAAGGGCTTTTGCCCAAAACGTCGATTTTCCTGTTCCTCGGATGCTGCCTGAACTGCTGTGCTTCTCCAGCACCACTCTAATCCAGAATCAGGTTTCCAGCATCTGCAGCCATTGTTTTTACCTGGATAGATTTAAGATAAGACAAAGAAGGTTAAGATGAAAGCTGAGAATTTTTTTCTCATCAAGGATGGTTATGGTCCAGAACTCAGCCTGAAAGGGTGATTTGAGTCAGAAACACTTGTAACATTTAAGCAGTATTTAGATATTCACTTATGTGGCCACAACAGTTAGGGCTATGGGCCAAGAGCTGGGATATGGGATTAGTGCAGTTGCATCTTTGAGGGCCTCTTTAACCACGTGGGAAAGAAAATTGCAGTCTCTCAAGGAGGAGGCCATCCGGTGTGTTCTGTTGTGGAACTGGTCCTCCTAGGAGCAGATACGGCAGAGGCGGAGGAATTGGGAATACGGGATGGCATTTTTGCAGGAGGTAGGGTGTGAAGAGATGTAATCCAGGTAACTGCGGGTGTCGGTAGGTTTGTAAAAAATGTCGGTGTCAAGTCGGTCGTCATTAATAGAAATGGAGGGGTCCAGGAAGGGGAGGGAGGTGTCAGAGATGGTCCAGGTAAATTTAAGGTCAGGGTGGAATGTGTTGGTGAAGTTGATGAATTGCTCAACCTCCTCGCGGGACCACGAGGTGGCGCCAATGTAGTCATCAATGTAGAGAAAGAAGAGGTCGGGAATAGTGCCGGTGTAACTATGGAAGATGGACTGTTCTATGTAGCCAACAAAGAGACAGGCATAGCTGGGGCCCATGGCTACCCCTTTGGTCTGGAGGAACAGGGAGGATTCAAAGGAGAAATTGTTACGGGTGAGGACCAGTTTGGCCAAATGAATGAGTGCGTCGGTCAAAGGGTACTGTTCGGGACGTCGGGAGAGGAAGAAACGGAGGGCTTGGAGGCCTTAGTCATGGCGGATGGAGGCGTAGAGGGATTGGATATCCATGGTGAAGATGAGGCATTGGGGGCCGGGGAAACGGAAGTCTTGGAGGAGGTGGAGGCATGGGTGGTGTCTTGAACGTATGTGGGGAGTGCCTGGACTAGGAAGGAATAGGACAGTGTCGAGGTAGGTAGAGATGAGTTCAGTGGGGCAGGAGCAGGCTGAGACAATGTGTCGGCCAGGGTGGTTAGGCTTGTGGATCTTGGGAAGGAGGAAGAACCGGGTAGTGCGGGATCCCGGACTATGAGGTTGGAAGCTGTGGGTGGGAGATCTCCTGAGGTGATGCGGTTCTGTATGGTCTGGGAGATGATGGTTTGGTGATGGGGTCATGGTCGAGGGGTCGGTAGGAGGAGGTGTCCTCGAGTTGGCGTCTGACTTCAGCGGTGTAGAGGTCAGTGCGCCAGACTACCACTGCACCCCCTTTATCTACTGGCTTGATGGTGAGGTCGGGATTGGAGCAAAGGGAGTGGAGGGCAGTGCGTTGTGAGGGTGAGAGGTTGGAGTGGGGTAGGCAGGTTGAGGCGGTTAATGTCCCGGCGGCAGTTAGAAATGAAGAGGTCGATGGCAGGTAATAGGCCAGCACGAGGTGTCCAGGTGGATGGAGTATGTTGGAGGCGGGCGAAGGGGTCCTCGGAAGGTGGGTGGGAGTCCTGATTGTAAAAGTAAACTCGGAGGCAGAGGCAGCAGAAGAAGTGTTCAACCCCTTCATTCATTGAAAAAGTGCCTTGCTATTTTACCTGTACCCCTCAACCTTTTCTTCCAACTGGTCTTCTGGTTATGAACCTCTCCATGGAAAACGTTCCTCACTTACTCTATTAAAACTCTTCATAATATTAAATATTTGCGTTAAATCCTCTTTTAGTCTTCTTTACTTTGGGCAAAGCAATCCTAACCTTTGTCTCCCCACAAAATTCCTCTTCTCTAGTAAATCACTTCTACTTCCTATATAAAAACCTTGGCATCTTTTCTGAAATATGGAAATAAATCACTGCTATAAGTTCAGCTAGTGCACAATAATCGGTTTGCAGAGCCTCCTTGCTTTAGTTCTCCATCTTCTGCACACCTAACATTTATGTGGATGAAATCCCAAATCTCCATTAACGTATGTACAATTTAGTTTTCTTACTTTCTTCAAACTTCCTCTGAAAAGGAATCACTCCTGCATTAAATTTCATCGATCACATACCCATCCATTTCACCAGTCCATGATCTTTTTGAAGTCACTACTAGTCTCAAATTCCCACATTTTATGCTGTCTGTAATCTGTGAAATAATGCCTCCCTTCGTTCATAATGCAAGTCATAAACGTACACTAAAAAGGTCCAGTGATCCCAACATCAGTCCATGCAGACACTATATTTGTCCCACCAATCTGATAAAAGACACTCCACTCTACTTCTTAGCCAATTCTGTACCAAGGTGTCAGTGCTTTTAATGACACATTATTAACTTTTTGCTACCAGTAAGTATTATATTCAACTTCAATCACTTTCTGAAAATCCATATTTATAACATTTACTGCACTTCCATAACCAACCTTCACTCTTACTTCATTTTAAGATGTGACAAAGGGGTGTAATTTATATATTTAAAAGAAGAGAGCTTGGATTTAAAACTATTGATGTGTGTTGGTTTATTTTTAAGAAGGAATTGAAAATTAAGCATGTCAAGCGTTCTGAAACCATCATTTTAAGTATGAGCCTCCTGGAATATGAATGGAGGTTTGTTTATACCATAAAAGGTTATGACTGATGACAGAAAACGTTAAGCTATTAGATTAAAATGAGCAATATCTGTGCTCCCTTTTTCAATGAAATGCCACACATTAAAGTGGAAAAAACATGAAAAATAAGTCAGATTTTATTCTGGAATCAGTAGTAACATGAGTTGACACCAAAACAGATATAATGTTCTAAGTACATAAGTTCAGAACTGTAAACCAATTGCAGGAGACAACTGCAAGAGAATCATGAAAAGACATTCGAATTCAGCAATTGGTCAATCTGATTAGTTGACAAGGGGTCTTTATTTATATTCTGCAATAATTGAGGAGGTAATAGAACATTGTAGTAAGTTAAATATGTCAAGCCAAACATTTATTCTCTACTTACGCTTCTCTTAAGTCATCAGGGACATCAATTGTGCACTTGAAGAAAGTATTCTTCGTAACTGTCTTGTTTGGGTTCATCGGCCGTAATCGCTCAAAAGTAACAATTTCATTGTACGTTGCATCACAGGCAGCATATTCAATTACATAAAACTGCAGAAAACAAATGGATGTCAAATCTGGATATAAAAATGCACTACGCAGTTTGTCTATAAAAATGTTTAAAATTTAATTAAGCTGATCTAAAAGTAAAAGCTACAGCATGTTCTTCTGCAGAAATGTGTCATACATGTAAATTTAACATTGACATATGGCTAAGTAACATTAAGGACCTGACAATTTTTAAAAGGATAGTGACATTTGTTGAAAATAAAAATTCAGGGACTATTCTGTGTAATACAATGTAAATTTAGGTTCCTAAAGAAACTACCAAAGAGCCTACCACAGGAGGGATTCAAACATTTAATCCAAGTTGAAGGTTTCAATATGGTCTTAAGCTCAACGATCCCTTCTAGTAAAATATTACAATAACTTTTAACATAAGCACACTTCTTGCATTTGCTCTCCTCAGTATAAGTAACCATTCAACTGATGGTCTTTCAGGCTTCCAAATCAAAAAGACAAGGAAGTCATTCCCAATTCACATTTTGAAAACATAACTTGAAAATCCTTTAATAAAGTTTCTTATTTCCCTCCCTGTATCCTTGTAAGGAAACATGTGAGATGCAACTGTCTTACTCCATTGATTCCAACTGGACAACTTTGATAGACATCATGGTTTCTTTAATGACATATTTAACTGCATATAGTTAACCATACATAACTAAAATCTTTTTCTTATTGCATATACTTGAGTAAAAGTCAACCTCCTATTTTTGGCCAAAAAATCTGGAACTTTCCATATATCTTGTGTAAAAGTCAACCGTAGTTAGATTAGATTACCTACAGTGCGGAAACAGACCCTTTGGTCCAACAAGCCCACACTGACCCTCCGAACAGCAACACACCCAGAACCATTCACCTAACACTACCGGCAATTTAGCATGGCCAATTCACCTAACCTGCACATCTTTGGACTGTGGGAGGAAACCGGAGCACCCGGAGGAAACCCACACAGACACGGGGAGAATGTGCAAACTCCACACAGACAGTTGCCTGAGGCAGGAATTGAACCTGGGTCTCTGGTGGTGTAAGGCAGCAGTGCTAACCATTGTGCCACCATGCCGCCCTATTCTTCACAGATAACAGATCAACATTTGAATCAAGGTATTATTCTGTACATCAATGTTACAATCAGTAAATTAATTTTATGCTATTGTGTGTTAATGTACAATTCACACCAATTTGGCACAAAAGTTGTCATATCAGGTTAGAGTCAGGTGATAACCTCCAGTTGTGTGCAGGTCAGCTAACTGTAATTCGTTTATTTTCTTTATGAGTTCAGAGATCAGTTGGGCTTTTTTAATGATACAGTATTGCGGATTGTAAACCCCTCAAAAGTAGTATCCATGTAATAGTCAACCCCCATAAATTTAACCTTACAAAAAAGACTAAAAATATTTGACTTTTACATGAGTATACACAATATTTGCATTTTCACTCTATGTTCAAATTTACAAAATAAGAGAGAGAGAATGGCTCAAGACAAAATAAGTCAAAATTCTGCTACAAAGGCTGTGTTATTACAGCATTTTGTTTTGGTCTGTTGTGAAGTGCAAATATTCCAAGAGCACTTCAAAACGGGTGAAGTTATTAGACTCCAATGAATTGAAACATTAGTATTTGTTTTGTTTCCCTTCTAACACCATCAAAACAGTGGACCAAGATTTTAGTACAAGGCTAACAAAGGAACCTCAATTTCAACAGTCAATGCAGAATGAAGCCAATATTAATAAGAGAACATGTCTTTGTTGGATCAAATAGAAACAAGCAAACCAGAGAACTGTGCAATGCCTTGCCAACTACTTTCCAATGTAAATACATTTTAATTCACCTTTGTGATGACAATTGGGGATTCGAAAATGCCATATACAAAATGTCTTGAAAATTAAATGCAACATCAAATGCCAGCAAAAACATGACTATAATAAGGCAACATAGTAACATTCAGTATGTCATCATTAAATGCTGCATATTATCAATGCACGTGTAACATTGCTGTTTATACTAAAGTTTTTAAAGGACTTAGTAAAACTCCTTGCAGTTTTATGTACTCACGCAGATTTTAACCAAGCTTGCCATATTCACTGGCGATAGGAGACTCAGTGAAAATCTTCTCACCTCCACCTGTCCACGCTGTACAGCAGCACACACCCAAATCCCTACTCCAACCACCTCCGCCCATCCACCATATACATACATGCGCACAGACTCATCAGCCCTTCTTTTTAAGCTCCACTCAACTCACTCAGCAGCCCTCTTCCCAAACCTCATCTCCTTCCTACCCACACCCCAACCTGTCTCCACTGACATCCATTCCCATCAACCCTGAACTCACTCACCTCTCCTCCTACCAACATTTCTCCTTTCTTTTCAGTCTTTGCTACAGATCATTGTCAGTACTCAATGTAGCAGGCTGTGGTTTCTCTTTAACCAGCATCACTGGGAAATGTACTAGTAATGAACAGCAAACCATTAACCTTGGCCAAGAACTCAGATTCAGATTTCAGAAACCAGCAAGCCATTGAGTGCAACCCTTTGTGTCATTAAAGCACTTGGTATTGATGGCAGTGTTGGAGGTGGTCTAAAGTGGCAACAGCTACCAAGAGAGGACATAGACAGGGACACACACAAAGCTGAAATCTGCCACACAGGACCACAGAAAGAGACTCATGCCAATCTACTTCGCCAAACAACATAAATTTTTTGTAAGACAACCAAAGTACTAGATAAACTTAACAAGTCTAGCAGTACATGTGGAAAGAGAAATGGAGTAGACACTGGGTATAATATGACTCTTCTGTTCCGTTAACTCAGTTTCTTTTTCCACCAATGCTGCCAGACCTGCTGAGCTTCTCAAGCACTTTGTTTTTATTTCAAATCTCCAGGGACCACGGTACTTTATTTTCAGTTCAGAAATTTCTCACCTCTGACTAACATAATTTGCAGGTCAAGGCATTCTGTTAAAAAAAAATACAATCCAGTTATCTTATTCAATCATCTGGAAATAGTAACTTACATCGCCTTTCATCATCCGAACTCTGGCAAGCCACCATCCACATGGTTCTTGTTCATTTGCTCGAGAATAAACCTGAGAAAATTATAATAAAAACAAAACTAATAATTTCAGTGAATAATTCATCCAAAAATTTTATTATAGACCATGTACTCACTCAAGAAAACAAATTTTCAAGAGATGGCAGAGGGTCTGCAAAGGAAAGAGTAAAAACTGGGCAGATGGAATACAATGCGAGTAAACATGAACTTTTTGGTAGGAAGAATAGAAAACAGTTTACTATTTAAGTGATTGTAGAGTTAAATGGTATTGAAGGATGCAAGTGTCCATCTACAGAGAGTTATTTTAGTCTGGAAGGACAACAATCCATCCATTTTATCAACACTGGCTCTCCAAGCACTCTGACTTAAGTGTCAAACTCTTGCCCTTCCCCACAGTCTTGCACATTGTATCAATCTGAATAATCATCCAATACCCTCTCAAATGCCTCAATTGAACCTACTACCACCACATTTCCAAGTAGTGCATTTCAGAGCCAAACAACTTGTTGCATTTCCTTTTGTAAAATCCTTTAAACCTAGGCCCTCTGGTTCATGATTGTTTTTCAAATAGGAACAGTTTCTCCCTATCTGCTTTGCTCAGATCATCCATGATTTTTAAAGCTATTAAATCTCCAAATTTACCTTCTCCTCTTCAAGGGAAGCAGCCCCAACTTCTCCAAAGTATCTTTGTAACTGAAATGTTTCATCCATGGAATCATTATTATTACTTTATCCAATGCATTCACATCCATTCCAAACTGTGGCACCCAGAATTGTACACAATACTCCAGCTGATCTAACTTATGCCCTACACAAGTTCACTATAACCTACCTGGTCTTGTACATTATACCCGTATTAAGCCTAGAATACTAACAAAAACAGAAATTGCTGGAGAAGCTCAGCAGGACTGGCAAAATCTGTGAAGATAACTCTGATTTAACATTTCAAGTCCGGTGACCCATCCTCAGAACCGGACCTGAAATGTTAATTCGATTTCTCTGCATAGTTACTGCCAGACCTGCAGAGCTTTTCCAGCAATTTCTGCTTTTGTTTCTGACTTACAGCAACTGCGGTTCTTTTGATTTTTATTAAGTGCAGAATAGTATATGCTTTATTCATAGCCCTCTCGATGTGACCTGGCGGAATTTAATATTTTTTTTTTTAAAAAGTCCAAAACTATAGGGTATAGGTTTAGGGTGAAAGCGAAAGATTTAAAAAGGACCTCAGGGGCAATGTTTTCACGCAGAGGGTAGTGTGTGTATGGAAGGAGTTGCCAGAGGAAGCGGTGGATGCTAGTACAATTACAACATTTTCAAGTCTTCTGGATGGGTATATGAATAGGAAGGGTTTAAGAGGGATATGGGCCAAATGCTGGCAAATGGGACTAGATTAAATTAGGATATCTGATCAGCTTGGACAAGTTGGACAAGTGTCTACTGCCATGCTATACAGTTGTGACTCTATAAATGAGAGGCTTGCTACGTCGTTTCATAGCGTAGTTCAGAGTTAATCATATTGCCTTGGGGTCTGGTGTCACGTGTAGGCAAGACCAATTAAGGCAGGCAGATATCCTTCCTGATAGGATCTCAGTGACACTCACTTTTTATTCCAAATGTATTAAATTAATTCAAGTTCCCCAGCTGCTTTCAAAGGATAGCTTGTCAGCACGGATGAGTTGGACTGAAGGATCTGTTTCCTGTGACGTACATCTCAATGACTCTGATGCTGATTGTGAAACCACTGCCGACTATCAGAAGAACCCATCTGGTTCACTTAGCTCCTTTAACGAAGTAAAAAAATCTATCATCCTTAACAGGTCTGGTCTGCCTGTGAACCCACATTCACAGGAACACGGTTGACTCAATGCACCGCTGAGTGGGGCATTGGAAAAGCACAGGTCAGGGAACATCCAAGGAGCAGAAGAATTGATGTTTCAGGCATAAGCCCTTCATCAGGAATGAGGCTAGTTGCGCCACACTCCAGCATCTGCAGTCCTCACTTTCTCCTAGTTGACTCAATGCACCCTCTGAAATAGCCTAGCAAATAAATCAGCTGTATCAAACTACTAAAAAGCCGAAAGAAACAAACTAGACAGATCACCTGATAACAACTTAGGCACTGAAAATGACAAACACAGCTCTGGGTGATGAAAATCAACGTACATCATGGAGAACTGCAGGAAGGCATACCAGGAACAAAACCAGACATACCTTAAAAGAAAGTGCCAACCAGATAAAGCTACAACACAGGGCTCTATACATGATAAACACCTTAAACAGCAAGTGATAGGCAGACATCAGCAATTACAAAGCATCAGATTCTAGCTCCACAGTCCTGCCACAACTAATCACCAATGTGGGGGACACCGAAACAATTCTTTGGAGAAGGAGAATCCACCAATATCCCCAGCGTCAATGACGGGGGAGTGCTGCACAGCTGTGTGAAAGATAAAGAGCAAAGATCTTCATCAGTATCCTCTCGAGGCTCCCACATGAGTGTCTTCAGCCAATTTGAATCATTTTATACGATATCAAGAAACAGCTAGTGAGGTGGAATACTAATAAAGCTTTGGGTCCTGACAAAATTCCCACAACAGTACGGAGGATTTGTTCTCCAGAATTTGCCACATACCTGGACAAGCTGTTGCAATAGACTCCTGCAATGTACCTGACAACATGGAAAATTGTCCCGGTCCAGGTTTGTCCCATATACCAAAAACAGAACAAATCCAACTTGGCCAGCTGTTGCCCCAGTCTACTCTTGACCATCAGTAAAACGTGATGCAAAGGATCACTGATATCACTATCACTCAATAACTGCTTCGCAATAACCTGCTCATTGATAATCACTTTGGCAGTCAGCTCATCTCACTACAGCCAAACAGCTGCATCCTAAATGGGGAAAGTGACAGCCCTCGACATTAAGGCTGCATTTGACCAAGTGTGGCAGAGGAACCTTAACAAAACTAGAGTCACATCTAGCATAAAGGAAGATGGTTTTTGGAGGTCAATCATCTTGAAGGCCAAGACATCACTGCAGTAGTTCCTCAGGCTAGTGTCCTTGGTTCTACCATCTCCAGTTGCTTCAAAGACCTTCCCTGCATCAAAAAGGTCAGAATTGTCACTGATAATTATATGACTCCTTAGAAACCGAAGTGATCTACATCCAGCTGTAGCAAGACCTGGACAAGACCCAGCCTTGGGTCTATCAGTGGCAGGTAATATTCATGCACACAAGTGACACACAATGACCATCTCGAACAAGACAGAATCTAAAGATTGCCCCATGATATTCATTGGCATCATCACTGATTACCCCACCAACATTACCCTGGGGGTTACAAATAACCAGAAACTTAAGTGAACTGGCTATATACATACTGTGGTTGCAAGAGCAGGTCACAGATTAGAAATCCAGGAGAAGGTAGCTCACCTCCTAACTTCCAAAAGCCAATTCCCCCTCTACAAAAGCACAAGTGTGGGGGAACATACCCTCTTTGCCTCAATGCGGGCAGGTTCAACAGCACCCAGGAAACTTGACCACCCAGGTCAAAGTAGCCCACTTGATTGACAACACATCCACAAACGTTCACTCCTTCCACAACCGATGCACTAGAGCATACCATGTACAAGGGGCAGGAAAATCGATATTTCGGGCAAAAAGCCCTTCATCAGGGTTTTGTCCGAAAAGTCGATTTTCCTGCTCCTCGGATGCTGCCTGACCTGCTGTGCTTTTCCAGCACCACTCTAATCTAGACTCTCATCTCTAGCATCCGCAGTCCTCATTTTTGCCCATACCATGTACAAGATGCACTGCAGAAATTCACCAAGCCTCCTTAGAAAGCACCTTCCAAATCCATGGCCACTATCATTTGGAAAGGCAAGGGCTGCAAATAGATTGGAGTTGCAGCACCAGGTAACACACAGCAGTCCTTTCAATGTCACTGGATCAAAAACTTGGAGCTCCCTGCAAAAGTTAGTACTTTAGTTCTAATTCAAAATCAATTATTCTCAATGCTCTTTGTTTTAGATTTAAATTCCTATTAGCAGGTGATTAGTTTTGGATCTTTATCTGGTGCTTGCTCTCTCTCTCTCACAATTTTATCTGGGGTGTGTTCTTTATCATGCACGGTTTTATCTGATTGTTCTTCTCTGCCATTCTATTTTGTTGTTCCATTCTTTTGTGCAGGAATTAGATAAAACAGTACATGCTCTCTCTCATGCTGTTTTATCTGGTGTCTGCTCTCTGCATGGTCTTGTTTATCTGGAACACTAATCAGAAAATTAACGTACATGTACAGCAAGTTACTAGCAAGGCAAATGGAATGCTGTTGTTTATCAAAAGGGGAATGGAATATAAATGTAACAAAATTTGTTTATAACTGTACATCGTCTTAGTGAGAATCCGGAAGCTTGACACCAGCCAGGATGAAGCAGTCCATTTGACTGGCAGCAAATTCACAAACAACCTCGTCTTCCATCACCAATGCTCAGTAGCTGCAGTATGTATCCACAAGATCCACTGTATAAATTCACCAAGATCCTGAGTCAACAGCTTCCCAACCCATAACCACTTCCATGTAAGGGCAGGAACTGAATGTGAACACCATCACCTGCAAGTTCTTCTGCAAGCCACTTGCATTCCAACTTGGGAATAGATCAGCATTCCTTCAGTTTCACTGGGTCAAAATCCTGGAATTCACTCTCGAATGGCATTGTGGGTTAGCCCACAGCAGGTGGACTACAGCTGTTCAAAAAGGCAGCTCACCACCACATTCTCAAGGGCACTAGGGACAGGCAATAAATGCTGGCTAGCCAGCAACATCCACATGCCATGAATGAAAAAACCTTAATCCTGCCTAACAAAAGATACTCCAATTTTAAATTCGCAACTGATTAAGAATAAATCTCCATTTGCAAAAGAAGGCTCCAAAATTCTTCTAGCTGGTGTGCACAAATGTTTCCATATTTAACATCTGAAACCTCCGGCTCTAATTTTTTGACAACACCCTTCTTTCTAAACATCCTTGCGAACCTTACTGCATCGCCTTCACGTGTAAAATAAATCTTGGGTCAAGTCTTGTCTTAGTCATTTAAATTCCAGAAAATACAACCATGGTCTTTCTTTTAATCTTTCCTTGTAACTTAACACTTGGTGCCTAACTATCATTCTGGCAAATTTATTTTGCGCCGTCTCATAGGCCAATATATTGTCCATAAAACATGGCACTTAGAACAACTTGGTAGTCCAGGTGCAGTCTTAACTAGTGATTTGTCAGCTGAAACACAGAAAAAATCAAGCAAGTGTTATTAAATAAACAAACATTTCAAGAATTCTTTCCTAAAACAAGAAACAAATGACATCCAACATACATATTGTGCATATCAGAACTTCCACAAAGCAATATTTAGAAATATTTCAGACTCTGGAATGAGTAAATTCCTTGATGAACAAGTGATTCCAGGATACTAAAGAAGTGAAGTATAATGGCTTGTAAACATTTATATATTTTCAATTAACTTAATGGGATTCTGCTAGACAAATAGAGAATTGCAGCTTCTATATTCAAGAAGATGCAAATACAACATCTCACAGCTATAGGTAAAAACAATGACTGCAGATGCTGGAAACCAGATTCTGGATTAGTGTGGTGCTAGAAAAGCACAGCAGTTCAGGCAGTATCCGAGGAGCAGGAAAATCAACGTTTCGGGTAAAAGCCCTTCATCATGAATACAGGCAGAGTGCCCGAAGGGTGGAGAGAAAAATGAGAGGAGGGTAGCATAGAGTACAATAGGTGAGATGAAGGTGATAAGTCAGGGAGGGCAAGGCAGCAAAAAGTACAATGGGTGGATGTGGGTGGGATGAAAGTGATAGGTCAGAGAGGAGGGTTGAGTGGATAGATGGAAAAGATGATAGGCCGGTAGGACAGGTCATGGGGACGGTGCTGAGCTGGAAGTTTGGAACTGGGATGAGGTGGGGGAAGGGGAAATGAGGAAACTGGTGAAGTCCACATTGATGCCCTGGGGTTGAATTGTTCAGAGGCGGAAGATGAGGTGTTCTTCCTCCAGCCGTCGGGTGGTGAGGGAGCAGCGGCGAAGGAGGCCCAGGACCTCCACGTCCTCGGCTGAGTGGGAGGGGGAGTTGAAATGTTGGGCCACAGGGCGGTGTGGTTGATTGGTACGGGTGTCCCGGAGATGTTCCCTAAAGCACTCTGCTAGGAGGTGTCCAGTCTCCCCAATGTAGAGGAGACCGCATCGGGAGCAACGGATATAATAAATGATATTGGTGGATGTGCAGGTAAAACTTTGATGGATATGGAAGGCTCCTTTAGGGCCTTGGATGGAGGTGAGGGTGGAGGTGTGGGCGCAGGTTTTGCAATTCCTGCGGTGGCAGGGGAAGGTGCCAGGATGGGAGTGTGGGTTGTTCTCTACCTACCTCAACACTGTCCTATTCCCCCTAGTCCAGGAACTCTCCACATACGTTCGAGACACCACCCATGCCCTCCACCGCCTCCAAGACTTCCGTTTCCCCGGCCCCCAATGCCTCATCCGCACCATGGATATCCAATCCCTCTACACCTCCATCCGCCATGACCAGGGCCTCCAAGCCCTCCATTTCTTCCTCTCCCGACGTCTCGAACAGTACCCTTCCACTGACACACTCAATCGTTTGGCCAAACTGATCCTCACCCGTAACAATTTCTCATTCGAATCCTCCCACTTCCTCCAGACCAAAAGGGTAGCCATGGGCACCTGTATGGCCCCAGCTATGCCTGTCTCTTTGTTGGCAACATAGAACAGTCCATCTTCCGCAGTTACACCGGCACCACTTCCTACCTCTTCCTCCGCTACATTGATGATTGCATTGGCACCACCTCGTGCTCCCACGAGGAGGTTGAGCAATTCGATGCGGTCTCCTCGACATTGGGGAGACTGGACGCCTCCTAGCAGAGTGCTTTAGGGAACATCTCCGGGACACCCGCACCAATCAACCACTCCGTCCTGCGGCCCAACATTTCAACTCCCCCTCCCACTCAGCCGAGGACATGGAGGTCCTGGGCCTCCTTCGCCACCGCTCCCTCAGCACCTGACGCCTCGGAACACTTCAACCCCAGGGCATCAATGTGGACTTCACCAGTTTCCTCATTTCCCCTTTCCCCACCTCACCCCAGTTCCAAACTTTAGGCTCTGCACAGTCCCCATGACCTGTCCTATCTTCTTTTCCACCTATCCACTCCACCCTCCTCTCTGACCTATCACCTTCATCCCACCCCTATCCAACCATTGTACTTTTTGCTACCTTCCCCCACCCTTCTCCCTGACCTATCACCTTCATCCCCACCCCGACTCACCTATTGTACTCTATGCTATTTTCTCCCCACGCCCACCCTCCTCTCATTTATCTCTCTACCCTTCAGACACTTTGCCTGTATTCCTGATGAAGGGCTTTTGCCCAAAACGTCGGATTTCCCTGCTCCTCAGATGCTGCCTGAACTGCTGTGCTTTTCCAGCACCACTCTACTTCAGAATCTCGGAGGTATAAACTGATTGGCAAAATTTAAGTTATAAAATAAATGGAATTAGACTAAGAAGTATAATTTAGATCAAGTTATGCTAATGTGATGTAGATTAATACAGTAGTAATATGCGACTATATGTCAAATAGGCAAATTATATTATTGGAAAAAAAATTAAAAGACACTACAACCACGTGTGAACAGTCTCATTTTTGCATATAATATGCACATGAATGTGAAACCTTTCATCTATTTGTTGGTAAAATTGTCATTTCAAAACATTAATGCTCTGACTGTTGAGTACTTTTCTTCCTTGGTTATTGAACGATGGCAAGAACGGAGAATTTCATTTGTATCAAGACATCCCAAAGCATGTTATGATTAATGAAGCACTAAGTGTCGTCAGGATGGCATGTGACTTAGAAAGGAATATGTAGGTCTGTGTTCCCATGTATCTGCTGTCCTTGTTCTAAGTAGCAGGGCTCATGGGTTTGGAAGATGCGGTCAAAGAAATATTAGTGAATTGCTGCAATAAATCTTTTAGATGATATACACACACTGCCAATGTGCGTCAGTGCTGGATGGAACACACGGAAGGTAGTGAAAGAGGTATCAATCAGCCAGGTTGCTTTGTCCTAGATGATATCAAGCTTCTTCAGTGCTATTAGAGCTGCACTCTTTCAAGCAAGTGGAATGTATTTAATGATTCATTTGACTTGCAGATAGTGGACAGGCATCAAGGAGCCAGGAGGAGAGGTAGTCACCTCAAAATTCCAATCCTCTGGCCTACTCATTGGTAATGAATAGTGGCAAACAATATTTGGACAATGTTGCACAAGATATGTCAAATTTTTACAGCGCCATTGTCAAATGCACAAATTTAAGATGTGGTAATTTGAAAGAAAATTTTAAAAATTGAGCCACGATTTTAAGCAAAACACTGACACTTGATCTTTCTGAAATGGAGTGTCTGAAAGCTAAATTTCAGAAGAGTGCTTTTTTAGCAGATAAAATGCATTTCGCCATATATATGTAATAGCTTAAAAAAAATGTGGAACTTAAATAAGCGGGCTGTCAGGATTGGTTTGGTTACTGTTTTTGTCTAGCTTCACGATTATTTGAAACTCACCTCAACCTCATCACCTTCGCTAATCTCTTTTTTGAGATCAGAAGGGGGTGGTAATCGCACATCACAGAAAGGAATCCGACGTGCTGGTTGCCAACTATTAAAAAAGGAAAAATAAATGGAATCAGAAAAATAAGTTTTCAATTTAGCAAGTTTTCTGATAGAGTACCTTTAATTCCTTCCTTTAGAAGTAAAAGATGCAAGTGTCAAATTCATTGATTTAACATGTTCCTATGAATGCGTTCAGAATTTATAAAAAATTAGAGAAGTACTGCACTAAAGATATTTTGCAAAAGTCCATTGTTGCCTGTATTCTGGGATGAGAAACGCTCGAACCATTTCAGGATCTGATAGTATGAAAATCTATCAAGTCTCCCAACAGCCTTAGCAACAATATATAACTTAATGGAACTTGTTCCTCTCTTAAAGCTCACAAATGGTATTTAGTGTAAACCATAAAGTCATTGAGATATACAGCACAGAAACAGACCCTTTGGTCCAACTCGTCCGTGCCGACCACACATCCGAAAGTTAACCTAGTCCATTTGCCAGCATTTGGCCCATATCCCTCTACACTCTTGCCAGCCATCCAGATGTCTCTTAAATGTTGTAATCGTACCAGCCTCCACCACTACCTCGGCAGCTCATTGCATACATGTACCACCCTCTCTGTGGAAGAGTTGTTCCTTAGGTCTCTTTTATATCTTTCCCATCTCACCCTAAACCTATACCCTCAAGTTCTGGACTCCCCAACTCAGGGAAATGACCTTGTCTATTTATCCTATCCATGTCCCCCAGGTAAGGTCATCTCTCAGCCTCCGACGCTGCGTGGAAAAATAACTCCAGTCTATTCAGCCTCTCCTTATAACTCAAACACTCCAGTCCTGGTAACATCCCTGTAGATATTTTCTGAACCCTTTCAAGTTTAACAACATATTTACTTTAGCTGATGAGGGAATGGGACATAGGGGAAGAAGGATGGGGTTTGGAGGGTGACAAATGGGTGAAGGAGGGAGATGTGGGTGGGGGATGGGGCAATTGTGGAAGATAGTGAAGAAAGCTATGTGGAATTTGGAAATTGAGGGAGATGGGGAAATTGAGGGAGATGGGGAATGGGATGAAGTTGAATGGAGTAATGAGATGTGAGATTGGTGAAGAGAGGAGTTGTGGGATGAAGGGGGTAGTTGGGAAATTGTCAAGGCTGGAGACCAAACAGGCCTTTAGACCGAATCAAGGAAAAGGGACAGTGGCATCAAACTACACCAACAATAAAATGGTAGTGATTGGCAGAGCTGCACACACATCATACATAGTTGCACCAAATAAATAAAAATTCCATTCCAAAAATATTTTAGATAGTGAAGAAGGGGACTGTCAGAGAAATCAGCAGAATATAGATAGATTGGAGAGTCGGCAGAGAAGTGACAGATGGAGTTCAATTTGGGCAAATGCGAGGTGATTCCTTTTGGAACATCCAATTCAAGAGTGAACTATAAGGTAAATGGAAAAGCGCTGGAGAAAATTGATGTACAAGACAGATCTGGTTGTTCAGGTCCAATGTACCCTGAAGGTGGCAAAGCAGGTCAATAGAGTGGCCAAGGAGGCATACAGCATGCTTTCCTTCACCAGACAGGGTACAGAGTACAAACGTTGGCAGGTCACGTTACAGTTGTATAAGACTTTGGTTCGGCCACATAGGGAATACTGCGTACACATCCGGTCGCCACATTATCAAAAGGTGGTTGTTGCTTTGGAGAGAGTGCAGAGAAGGTTCACCAGGATGTTGCCTGGTATGCAGGGTGCTAGCAATAAGGAGAGGTTGAGTAGATTAGGATTATTTTCATTAGAAAAGACGGAGGTTGAAGGGGACTTGATTGAGGTCTACAAAATCATGAGGTATGGATAAGGTACATAACAAGAAACATCCCCCCCCCCCCCCCCCCCCGAGTGGGAGACTGATCTAGATCCTTGGGAAAGGGTCGAAAGGTTTAGGGAGAGGATCTGGATCAGCGCAGGCTTGGAGGGCCATAGGGCCTGTTCCTGTGCTGTAATTCTTTTTGTTTTGTTCTTTAGGAGTACCTCTGGTGATGGAAAACTACAGAGAAAGCAATAACAGAATGAAGACTTATTCAAAAACAGAATTTATATGTTGGTACATAGCAATACTATTGAAAGAAATAGGCCTCGGACTTAAGTGTTTCAGTTGATCTTTGATGCAAATTATTTGAAATTTAAATTTTATTACTTGAAAAGGAAATACTTACTTGTTCTCAAAAGTAACAGCAAGTGAATCTTCAAACACATCTTTTACAAATGCCTAAAAGAAAAATAAATTTAAAATTAGAAATTACAATTAGGTAGTACAGTGCTTAAGACAAATAAAATGAATATGGAAATAAACATCAACTTTATTGGCCCTGTAAATTAAGCATTTGATTCAAAGGAAGTGGTGATTCCTTGAACTGTGAAATCAATACCATCATTTTTAAAATTCTTATTGCATTTTAATACTCTACATTAATCAGAAGTCTAAACTCCATTAAAGCCATTCAATAGCAGAGTATCTAATCACAATACATATTAATGACTCAAATGGAGAGAACTAAATGTAATACAGCAATCTTGTAATCAAACAGCACCAATGGGACCAGGAATATACCAGTTGATCATGTGGACCTCTTGATCAATGTAAATATCCACACACTAAGTAAAGAATTGTAATGCATGGGTATACACCATGGTTATACTTTATTTCCAGCATAAATCATTTCCACAATAATGCAACTTTGCTACAAATAAAAACTTAGAGGCAGAGCCTTCTCCCTTGCACCCTCAACTGACTACTCAGACGTTGCAGAGATCATAATAATACAGTAAACTTCAGGTATACAGTTTTTGCTGGTTTATTGAGTGTGCCAGTTGAAACAAAGTTTGCTGTATCTCCAAGTTTGCAGGTGACAAAACTGTTTGGAAGGGTAAACTACGAGGACAATGCAGAAGTGCTACACTCTGATTTTGACAAGTTGAATGAGTGGATAAATGCATGGCAGATCAAATATAATGTAGACATGTGTGAAGTTATCAATTTTGGCAGCAAAACAGAAAGGTAGATTACTCGAATGGCAATAGATTGGGAAAAGGGGAGGTGCAATGAGATCTGGGCACCTTTATAGGCAAGTTGTTGAAAGCAAGCATGCTGTACAGCAGGTGATGAAGGCAGCAAATTGTACGACGGCCTGCAAAGCAGAGGTATTAGAGTACAGGATCAGGATGTTCTGCTGCAATTGTACAGGGAATTTGAGAGACCACTCCTGAAGTGGTGTGTACAGTTTTGGGCTCATGAGAAAAATGTTCTGGCTATGAAGAGTGCAATAGAGGTTTACCAGACTGATTCTTGGATTGACATAAGAAGAGAGACTGGATCCATTCGGACTATATTCACTGGACTTTATATGCATGGGAGGAATCTAATATAAGTCTATAATGTTCTATCAGGACTAGACATGGCAAAGTCATAAAGGATCTTTCTGATAACTAGGGAGCCCAGGACTAAGGATTACACAGTCTAAAGATACAAAAGTAAGCCATTTAAGACGAAGATGACTTCATCGAAAGAGTGGCGAGTCTGTGGGATTTTTGGCCACAGAAAACAGTTGAGGCCAAAACATTGAATATTTTCAAGGTGGTGTTAGATATAGTTTTGGGACAAAGGGATTAAAGGACAGGGGAAGAAAGCAAGGACAGTGTATTAATTTGAATAATCAGCCATGATCATATTGAATTGCAAGGTAGGCTCAAAGGGGCCGAATGGCCTACACTTGTTTCTCTGCTCCATTTTTATAAATGGGGCTGTTTGCAGCTAAACGTAACTTGACAATGACTGCAAAAAGCACAGAATAAAGTCATCAGCAAGTTTGGCTTAGAGTTTATCTAAAATTTATACTACAAATTTTGACATAGGATTTGCAGATAGCTTATGGGGCACTCTATTTCGGAAACAATGGTGCACATTTTCTGCTTAACAGACATTCATTATCCAGCTTAGAAAGGTGTTGCACATGAAGTTCCTGCAGAATCCCTACTGTAGCATGCTCAGAAGGAATTGCCCAGGAAATTGAATCATCCACTGGACAATTCCAGTATGCCTTGAACCCTCCTAAAGTCTCTATTTAAACTGGAGACTTTGTAGGCTTCCACTAAAATTAAAGCAAATAATTATTCAGGGATAACCAAGTTAGACTATTTAATAGTCTTGGTGAAAGTGAGGACTGCAGATGTTGGAGATTAGAGTCAAGATTAGAGTGGTGCTGGAAATGCATAGCAGGTCAGGCAGCATAGTCTTGAGAGAGTAATTATTAAATTGATCCCATATTTGCCAGCAAAACAGATGGCCCAAACTACAACCCCCTAGATCCTGAACTCAACATAATCTTCCCATTCCCTCCATCCCTCTGCTTGACCCAACACCCAGTAGCCCTGCCATACCAGACCAAACGTTACAGCCAAGTCAGTCCCAATATATTACCTTTCACTAGACCAATTTCTCTAATCATCCCCAACCTTCTCTAAACATTATATCAGTTACCTTGCCACTTTGCACCCTTCTAGGAAGAAAGGATAAAGATCTGTCAGGGTGAGAATGTGCATAGGGTATAAGCAGGCAGGGAAAAAGTTAAGTTCTGAGTTTTGTGGAAGACGACATTCAGCTGAGCATGACTCAGATCAGATAAGAGCTTACAGTTAACAATGGGGTGCTGGAGGCAAGGGTAATGGGTTAACAAAGTAGAAAAGCAGTCAATATGTACAGCCATTTAACAATATTGGAAGCAAAGTCAGTTAACAAGGGGAAAGGTATCCATTGTATGAATCCAGTTAACATGGTTAAGAACATGCATTGTATAACAGTAAAGGGCTTGGTCTTTGCTATTGACACTCGCTGATTGTAATGGTCACCCAATCAAGATGTATGTTGCCTTATCTGGATGCTCCTGTCTGTAAAATGACTATATAATTCATTAAAAAACTGCTAATCCAGAGAAGATCAAGAAGTCACGCCCTGCGCACATGGGTGATTGTTCTCTCTCCCTCCAGGGCCCAGAATAAAGATGAAGGAGGTAAAGGCGTACTTTGTCTCTGAGCGATTTGGTTCATTTGGGGGTGGAATGACGTTAAAGGGCATGGAGGAGAAAGCAAAGCCAAGAGGAAGACGAGGAAGACAGGAAGCAAAACCAAGCAGAGTTAGACAAGTTGGACCGCACCAAACCAGGACACATGCATGGGATGCCAGGCCAAAAGGTGAGGCATGACACTTGATCCATAGCAAAAACACAAGTGATGATGGTGATGGTGGTGGAGGGGGCATCTGGGATTAAGGCAGTACAGTATTGGATACTGATTTAGCGTGGCAACACCAAAGCACACAAATAATCTAAGATAAACAAAAAGTACATAAAAACAGGCTGCAAAGAATATCAAATCAAATTAACGTTATGAAAAACTTTAAATGGTAACTACCTTTCTAAGAATATAGCTGTTCCATTGCAATTATATGGAGCATTAATGAGACCACACCTAGAGTAGTGTGCACAGCTTTGTTCTTCTTCTCCAAGAAATAAAAATTTGCTTTCGAAAGAGGATAACAAAAAGCTTCACCAAACTGCAATGAAGGAATTGTACGATGAAATAAACTGGTCCTTAATTCCACAGCATTTAAAAAAAATGAGAGGTGTTCTCATTCAAACATTCAACATTCTTATAGGGCTCAACAAGTTAAATGTAAAATGGACTGTTCCCTGACTTCGGGAATGAGGTCTTGAACCAGGGCAATGGCCATGTAGGACCGAAAAAAAGGGAGGAATTTCTTCATTTAGAGGCTGGTGAATCTTTGAAAATCTCTACCCCAGCAAGTTGTGAATGCTCAATCATTGAGTATATTCAGGACTGAATGCAATAAATTTCTATCAAGGAAAAAGAAAATGATGAAGCAAAATGGTGTTTACAGAAGATCAATTATCTCACTGATTGTGGGAAACAACTAAATGGCTGAGTCCCGTTACAACTTATTTCAGGAAATTCGTGTATCGTGGACATCGGAGTGCATCTGGGAAAATTAACAGTGAAATTCACAACTAATCTTGGAGGAACTGTTGGGCGAAGTTCACAGCACAGAATCAGATAAGTTAATTGTTGTTTTAAGTCTGTCCAAGAGAAAGGCTGCAGTAGTGAATATAGTGGATTCTTTCTTGATTATATGTTTTTGGAGATAAGTCTCTTGACTAAACTTAAAATATAAGCCATAGCTATTAATTTAACCTGGGGCAGTGTTTGCAAGGGAATACAACGGTGTTATTTTCTGGGTCTGTAGATTGTGAAGGAGCAAAAATGGCCTTTGCAGTGATATGTACTTCTTGTCAGATGTGGGAGTTTAAAGAGAGTTTGAGGGTTACTGCGGATTATATCTGCCATAAATGCTGTTGGATGCGAATCTTATCAGCTCGAGTGGATCGGTTGGAGAGACAGATAGAAGCGATGAGGAATTTGCAACAGCAACAGTATGTGATGGATGGCAGTTATAGGAATGGGGGAAAGTCTCAGATACAGTCACATAGATGGGTTAGCTCCAGGAAAGGTAAGAGAGGTAGGCACCTAGGGCAGCAGTATTTTGTGGATATACCTATTTCAACCAAGTATGCTGTTTTGGAAAATGTAGGGGGTGATGGATTCTCAGGGAAATGTAGCACGAACAGCCAAGTTTCTGGTATTGAGACTGGCTCTAATGCAACGAGAAAGTAGGAGTATACTTAAGAGGGAAATCAGGAGGGCAAAACGGGGACATGAGATAGCTTTGGCAAATAGAATTAAAGGAGAATCCAAAGGGTTTTTACAAATATATTAAGGACAAAAGGGTAACGTGGGAGATAATAGGGCCCCTCAAAGATCAGCAAGGCAGCCTTTGTGTGGAGCCACAAAAAATGGGGGAGATACTAAATGAATATTTTTCATCAGTATTTAGTGTGGAAAAGGATATGGAAGATATAGACTGTAGGGAAATAGATGGTGACATCTTGCAAAATGTCCACATTACAGAGGAGGAAGTGCTGGATGTCTCGAAACAGTTAAAGGTGGATCAATCCCCAGGACCTGATCAGGTGTACCCGAGAACTCTCTGGGAAGCTAGATAAGTGATTGCTGGGCCTCTTGCTGAGATATTTGTATCATGGATAGTCACAGGTGAGGTGCTGGAAGACTGGAGGTTGGCAAACGTGGTGCCACTGTTTAAGGGCGGTAAAGTCAAGCCAGGGAACTATAGATGGGTGAGCCTGACCTCGGTGGCGGGCAAGTTGTTGGAGGGAATCCTGAGGGACAGGATGTACATGTATTTGGAAAGGCAAGGACTGATTAGGGATAGTCAATATGGCTTTGTGCATGGGAAATCATGTCTCACAAACTTGATTTGAGTTTTTTGAAGAAGTAACAAAGAAGATTGATGAGGGCAGAGTGGTGGACATGATCTATATGGACTTCAGTAAAGCATTCGACAAGGTTCCCCATGGGAGACTGGTTAGCAAGCTTAGATCTCATGGAATACAGGGTGAACTACCCATTTGGATACAGAATGGTCTCAAAAGGTAGAAGACAGAGGGTGGTGGTGGAGGGTTGTTTTTCAGACTGGAGGCCTGTGACCAGTGGAGTGCCACAAAGATCGGTGCTGGGCCCTCTACTTTTTGTCATTTACATAAATGATTGGGATGCAAGCATAAGAGGTACAATTAGTAAGTATGCATGATGACACCACAATTGGAGGTGTAGTGGACAACGAAGAGGGTTACCTCAGATTTCAACAGGATCTTGACCAGATGGGCCAATGGGCTGAGAAGTGGCAGATGGAGTTTAATTCAGATAAATGAGAGGTGCTGCATTTTGGGAAAGCAAATCTTAGCAGGACTTATACACTTAATGGTAAGGTCCTCGGGAGTGTTGCTGAACAAAGAGACCTTGGAGTGCAAGTTCATAGCTCCTTGAAAGTGGAGTCGCAGGTAGATAGGATAGTGAAGGCGGCATTTGATATGCTTTCCTTTATTGGTCAGAGTATTGAGTACAGGAGTTGGGAGGTCATGTTGCGGCTGTACAGGACACTGGTTAGGCCACTGTTGGAATATTGCGTGCTTTTCTGGTCTCCTTCCTATCAGAAAGATGTTGTGAAACTTGAAAGGGTTCAGAAAAGATTTACAAGGATGTTGCCAGGGTTGGAGGATGAGCTATTGGGAGAGGCTGAACAGGCAGGGGCTGTTTTCCCTGGAGCGTCGGAGGCTGAGGGGTAACCTTATGGAGGTTTACAAAATTATGAGGGGCATGGATAGGATAAATAGACAGTCTTTGCCCTGGGGTCGGGGAGTCCAGAACTCGAGGGCATAGGTTTAGGGTGAGAGGGGAAAGATATAAAAGAGAACTAAGGGGCAACTTTTTCACGGAGAGGGTGGTACATGTATGGAATAAGCTGCCAGAGGAAGTGGTGGAGGCTGGTACAATTGCAGCATTTAAGAGGAATTTGGATGGGTATATGAATAGGAAGGGTTTAGAGGGATATGGGCTGGGTGCTGGCGGGTGGGATTAGATTGGTTTGGGATATCTGGTCGGCATGGACGGTTTGGACCGAAGGGTCTGTTTCCATGCTGTACATCTCTATGACTCTAAGTGTTCTGCAATCTGCCTTCATCCCTAAAAGCCAAGAACTGAACCATATTGTTTTTAAACTATCTCCAACCTCCATTTCTTTTTC
Organism: Chiloscyllium plagiosum; assembly: GCF_037043375.1. Classification (NCBI taxonomy): domain Eukaryota; kingdom Metazoa; phylum Chordata; class Chondrichthyes; order Orectolobiformes; family Hemiscylliidae; genus Chiloscyllium; species Chiloscyllium plagiosum. Next base: position 36,635,391 of record NW_028270151.1, on the reverse strand, counting down.
CAATGCTCTTGGACATATTGTTGTTTCCCAAATGGTTTCCACCTTTCTCAGACTCCGAATCTGAATCCCTCCAATTAAGTTTCTATCCCTGCAACCATACCAAGAGGTCTTATCATTTGCAACCTTTATAAATTATGTGACACCCAGCTGTACTTCAGTTTAGGATCTTAGTTGATGTTATTACAGGACTGAAATCTGAATTGATGTTTTTTTTTTATTGTTTAACAAGATGATTTGTCACCGAAACAAAGCATGCAATGCTGCAGATTTGGTTTTGACAATAAAACAAGTTCATTACACACACACAAAAAAGGGAATAAACCAAGACATTTACACAATACAATTTAAAGAATTTTACGACTTTTCAAAAGTTTATTTTCCATTTATCTGAACAACAAGCCTTTACTGTACCTAAATACCGGAGTTTGCTTCCCAATTACACATATAGGTTTGACTTGAGTGTTTCTTTCAATTTCACAATCAGGACACAGTCTGCTAGTCACTTCTGTGAGTATTCACCCAACTCAGCTAATAGTTTTTCTTAACTTCAGGATTGTAACCAAACAAGTCTGGCCGGAACCTCAAACTAAAACCCTTACATCAATGTAACTGATTTCTAATTTCTCTGAACTAACTCGGTGCTCCAGGAGAACTATTTAATGCATCTAGGACATCTGCACACTGTTTCCCTAAGCAAATTCATCACCAAAACTTTGAACTTAAAAGGAGACTAAATTCTCTTCAATACTTATTGTATCTATTTGTAAAACTCTAACTCAAATTCCCCATCATCATCATATCCAGGATCTCTCTCTCTCAAGTTTCCAAAAAAAAAATCACTATCAAGAAGGCCTGATAATCATTAAACTCCCTTGTAAGTAAACCCGCATGCCACTAGATCAAAATCCAAACTCTTGAAAAATCAAATGTCACTAAATGATCAGACAGTTTGAGATCTGTACTGGGTGAGCAGAACATTTCACAGTTAAAATCATAGAGATGTACAGCACGGAAACAGACCCTTCGGTCCAACTCGTCCATGCCGACCAGATATCCCAACCTAATCTAGTCCCACCTGCCAGTACCCAGCCCATATCCCTCCAAACCCTTCCTATTCATTTACCCATCCAAATATCTTTTAAATGTAGCAATTGTACTAGCATCCACCACTTCCTCTGGCAACTCATTCCATACACGCACCTATTTATCCTATCTATGCCCCTCATAATTTTGTAAACATCTCTAAGGTCACCCCTCAGCCTCCCAATGCTCCAGGGAAAACAACCCTAGCCTATTCAACCTCTTCTTACAGCTCAAATCCTCCAACCTTGGCAACATCCTTGTAAATCTTTTCTGAACACTTTTAAATTTCACAACATCTTTCCAATAGAAAAGAGACCAAAATTGCACGCAATATTCCAACAATAGCCTAACAAATGCACTGCACAGCCGCAACATGACCTCCCAATTCTGTACTCAATACTCTGACCAATAAAAGAAAGCATACCAAACACCTTCTTCACTATCTTATCTAGCTGCGTCTCCACTTTCAAGGAGCTATGAACCTGCACTCCAAGGTCTCTTTGTTCAGCAACACTCCCTCGGACCTTACCATTAAGTGTATAAGTCCTGCTAAGATTTGCTTTCCCAAAATGCAGCACCTCACATTTATCTGAATTAAACTCCATCTGCCACTTCTCAGCCCATTGGCCCATCTGATCAAGATCCTGTTATAACCTGAGGTAACCTTCTTCGCTGTCCACTGCACCTCCAATTTTGGTGTCATCTGCAAACTTACTAACTATACCTCTTATGTTCACATCCAAATCATTTATATAAATGATGAAAAGTAGTGCACCCAGCACCGATCCTTGTGGCACTCCACTGGTCACAGGCCTCCAGTCTGAAAAACAACTGTCCACCACCACCCTCTGTCTTCTACCTTTGAGACAGTTCTGTATCCAAATGGCTAGTTCTCCTTGCATTCCATGAGATCTAACCTCGCTCACCAGTCTCCCATGGGGAATCTTGTCAAATGCCTAACTGAAGTCCATATAGATCACGTCCACTGTTCTGCCCTCATCAATCCTCTTTGAAGTAACAAAAAACTCAAATTGAGTTTGTGAGACATGATTTCCCACACACAAAGCCATGTTGACTATCCCTAATCAATCCTTGCCTTTCCAAATACATATACACCCTGTCCCTCAGGATTCCCTCCAACAACTTGCCCACCACTGACAGAGGCTCACTGGTCTACAGTTCCCTGGCCTGTCCTTACCATCTTTCTTAAATAGTGGCACCACATTAGCCAACCTCCAGTCTTCTGGCATCTCACCTGTGACTCTCAATAATACAAGAGGTCCAGCAATAATCACATTGCCTAGCTTCCCACAGAGTTCTAGGGTGCACCTGATCAGGTCCGGGGGTTTATCCACTTTTATGCATTTCAAGATGTCCAGCATGTCCTCCTCTGTAATATGGACATTTTTCAAGATGTCACCATCTATTTCCCTACATTCTATATCTTCCATGCCCTTTTCCACAGCAAATACTGATGCAAAATACTCATTTAGTATCTTCCCCCATCTCCGGCGGCTCCACACACAGGCCACCTTCCTGATCTTGGAGGGGCCCTATTCTCTCCCTAGTCATCCTTTTGTCCTTAAATGTATTTGTAAAAACCCTTTGGATTCTCCTTAATTCTATTTGCCAAAGCTATCTCATGTCCCCTTTTGCCCCCCTGATTTCTCTCTTAAGTATACTCCTACTTCCTTTATACACTTGTAAGGAGTCATTCGATCTATCCTGTCTATACCTGACATAAGCTTCCTTCTTTTTCTTAACCAAAACCGCAATTTCTTTCGTCATCCAGCATTCCCTCCACCTACCAGCCTTTCCTTTCACTAACAGGAATATACTCTCTCTGGACTCTCGTTATCTCATTTCTGAAAGCTTCCTATTTTCCAGCCGTCCCTTTACCTGCGAACATCTTCTTTCAATTAAATGTTGTGAAGACTAATGCCTTAACCTTCAGTCCCCAGTAGAAAGTCCACTTGCTAGCTACCAATTCCTCTCCCCATTCTCAACAAGTGTCAAACATGTCCTTGGTGTCACATCTGACTAATGATGAAATTGCAATCACACATCACCACACCCATCAGCATCCCATGCATCATATTCCACCAAGAACACACTATCTGCTACTGGAACCTTCATCCAAGGCTTTGTATCCCTTGACTTACATATTCTACCTCATTTATTAACCTTCAATGCCCTAACCTGCCTTCACTCAATGTCTTTAATCATGCTTATCACTGGACACCCATTACCTTTTGCTCACTGAGCAAATTTGCTTTTGGTTAAGTAATGCCTCAATTTTTATTCTGATTGTTGTTTCCAAAATCCTCATGGTCTTGTCTCCCAAGAATTAGAAGTTGCTTTATAGACATGTGCACCCAAGTACACAAACTCACCTCTCATGGTACCATCTTAGGTACAAAGCACCTAGGTACAAATTTTAGATACAAAAAGAAGAAAGAAAAAGCAAAGTTGCATTACCTTACAGTGAGTCATAGTATAAAAGTTAGATACAAGATATTTTTAAAAAGGGTAAAGATTACACAGTCAGGTAAACATCATAGTGCAGCAGCTCAGCACAGGGGCTTCCACACTGCAGACCTCAGTCCAACAACCACCTCCAGCCCACTGTACTTTAGCTCTCAGCTGCACCAATAGGTCTTAACAGATTTTTTAAAAATTCAAAATCTTCAGGAAAAAAGAATGCACTGGGTTAGGGTGGGTGTGGAAAAGAGAGAGAAAGAGGACAGATTGACAAGCACCGAGCTGAGGACCACGAATGCTGCCTAATCTGCCATTACTGTTCTTGCTGACTCTGAAGCCAGTATCTACGAGCTGTGAAGCATGGAGACCACCAGCTGGGACACATTTCTTCCCCACTTCAGGATGAACCCTAACATTCTCTCCCAGAGCTAATGAACAGCACATTTATTTTAAGTGTTCTGCAAAGGGCATCCATGCTTTCAACGACCTCAACCCAAGATCAAGAATTTCTAATCAAAATCTCATTCTAATCAAAAAGAAGCTTCTGAAAATCTACCTCTTTGACCAAGCCTCGAGTAATCAGCCCAATTACTATCGAAAGTCTAAAATTTAGGTTTCTGACACTCCTGTAAAATATCTTTGGACTTTTTTATGCAGTGCATTCAACACTGTAAATGTAATTTGTGGTTGCTATAATTATCTCTTTTGCTGATTAGAAAAAGAATTTGCCACCAACTCCGAGAAACCCACCAAGGCAGCTAAGCAAATTAGAAATCTGACTTTGAACAGCTAACACTATTATAATTCCAATATATTGTCACAACAGTTATCAAAACACTTCACACCTTTAGCTGGTTAACCAGTTAAGAGATTGAGAAATATGGAATGAATTTTTAGGTGATCAACTTCAATTCTGGGAACAAGCTGCATTTTCACTTGCAGTAATGTCAACAGCGAGTTGTATAGCATTAGACACGTTTCAGTCCATAGAACTCTTGCTATGAATAAGAACACGGATTTGAAATTTCAAGTGAAATCCAGAGACTTCGATATAAATTCCAAACAAACATTCCAAAACTACATTGTTAGGAGATGTGGTCTTTAAGATGTGACATTAAATCAAGGTCCATATGCATTCTCTGGTGGAAATGGCACAATTTCAAAGAGTAAGGGCAGTATCGCCATGGTCTAGGCAGTGAATAACACTATAAATAATCATCTATTTAGTACTGTACTACTGTTTGTTTAAGTTCATTATGCACAAACCAACTGCTGCATTTCCTAAATTAGAAAATACAGTTCCAACTGTCCAAGAGTTCCAAAAAGTGCTATATTGGTTGTAAAAAAAGTGTTGGTTTATATAAATTCATTTATTGTTTTAAGACCTTAGCTGTTACATCTCAACTCATTAATGACTAAAATCCCCGAATCTCATTTTCCCAACCAACATGCACTTGTCTAACTCCTCTATTTTTATAATTCAAACTTCAATTTGTTTCCTCTCCCCCAGGACTCCCACTTCCAACCAACTCACCTCAAACTGTATTGCAGCCAAGGTTTCCATTTGGCAATAACAGTGGCATTGATAAGTCTAACTAAAAAGCACTCTCAGCAAATACCTTGCTCGGCTGAAACCAGTAAAAACTTTTTTCAGCTCCCCCATCTCCCTGTCAACCTAGCCTGCTTTGGGCTGACCCATAAATGAATTACTCATTTTCAAATCTGATGCAGTAAATGAGTTTGACTGAATGCTTTTTTAAAAATAATTTAGCTCCAGCTCCCAAAACAAAAAAAAACTTATTTGGCAAGCATTTTTAGGTAACCACTGCAGATATCACTTTTCCAGCTAAGTCTACCTGCTCTTTCTTCTTGATTTCTTTGAATACATCTAAAAGTTTATGTTTCTAAAATGCAGAAAAGGCAGAGCAGAAGAATTTATTTTCTGAGATGGTAGCGAATTTATGGAATTCTCCATCATAGAGGGTATTGAGTCTGGGTACTTAAGTATATTCAAGGCTGAATCTGACAGGTTTTTAAACAGTAATGGAATGAAGGATTTTGGGGAAAAGCCAGGGAAGTGGAGCTCAAGATTATCAAATCAGGCACAATTTCATTCAATGGCACAGTAGACTCAATGGGCTGACTGGGTTACTCCTGCTCCTAATCTCATCGTTTTATGGTCTTAATTCTGGAAAAGAGTGAATGTAAAAGCTTAGAACGTTGTCATGATACTATGGTTTTAAGAGGTGTATTTTGTCCTAGTTTTTTTTTGGAGAGATTTTGAAGACAGAGCTGTCTACTGAAAGCCCACAAAGGAAACAACTCGAGAGACTTTGGGGTTTTTCCTTTTAAAAAGTTGGAATAAAAGAGGAGCAATAGAAGGGACAAGTTCTCACAGAACCAAGACTTTTAGTTTTAGTTTCTCAGTAGCGGTTCTTCGGGTCTTGAAGCTGATTTAGAAGCTGCAGTACAGTTCTGCTTGCTACTCGCTCTCTAGCTTTTCTTGATGTCTTCCTCCTGGACTGGAGAACTACCTGTAAGACAATCTATTTTTCTGAACTTGCTTTTTTTGCCAAGCGTGTTCTTACTGGATGTTACTATATTGGAACAGTTACAGTTTAGTAGTAAAATAGTCTATTATTCTATGAAGTTTTCTAATCGAGTCAAGTTATTCCAATTTTTTCTCTCTTTTGTTACATTTTAACTGCACTGTATGAATAAAATGTGTTGCTCTTCAAATCTGATAGTCTGACCAATTGAATTGCATGCGGAATGAAACGCCTGGCATTTGCCTTCAAATAAGAAAGATAAGATGGGCTAGACCTGAACTTAATGTATTTTGAGGGGGGTCTGGTCTGATCCATAACAATATCAAGAGGAGATTGTTAGCTTTTTTCCTAATGGAGTTAGTAATTGCCTGGAGCTTGCATAGCACAAGCATTTCCTGTTATATTCAGCCCAACCATAAATGTTGTCAAGGTGTTGTCACATGATTAGCTTCCTTTTTAAAACTGGAATGCTGGCATCACTAACAAAGCCAGCACTAAGTGCCAATTCCCAATCAACTTCCACCTGTACCCATCATGCGCAAGACAACAAATTTACAAGATTCCATGCAAAGATTACACAAAACAAACATTCTAAATGACAAATCAGGCAGACAACTACCAATCCGCATCCATGAACACCAACTGGCCACTAAACACCATGACCAGCTGTGCCTAGTAGCCAGAAACAGATGACAAGGACCACAAATTCTACTGTGACAACACAACGATCACAGGCTAAACAGCTAAACAAAGGACAGCCAGAGAATTTCTAGAGGTTTGGCACTCATCAACCTCATCCCAATATACTTGCCACTACAACGAACTACCGGAAACATCTACTAGAAGCAACAGGAACGGAACCAAATGAATTCCAGAAGGCACAATACAGCAGCGCTTCACAGGGAAGCTCCAAAAGCATTGAAGATGTCACCTAGACAGGGGATAAAATGTCTGCAAATCAATTTCCCAGCTCAGCAAACATACCCACAAATGTGACAACTCTCATTTTGTAACAACGCATTCCAACTAGCGTAAGTATGTTCACAGCTTTGTTAACACGGAAGTTTTCGGAATTTGACTGGGAAACAAGGAAGGAACAACAATATCGATCCAGAACAGAACAGAGCCTCAGAGAATTATTGCAGTTTTTTTGGTTCCTGGGACAGTGTTGCCAGTGAAAGTCAACAGTGGAAGGAGTGAGTGCGCAAGATGATGGATGGAGTGTTGATCAAGCAGACTGATTTATGGTGTCAAAGAGAAAATGTCAGTGGTTAATCAGTTGAAAATGGTCACTTTCCACAGAGTTCATGTAACAATGTTCAAGAAGCAAGAATATCTACAGACATTGGAGATTTTATCTCTATCCTTGCTGACTTGAGTTTCATTATGGCTCAGTAATGGCAAACTATTTTAGGATACTGCTTAAAAATGCGTTGCTGGAAAAGCGCAGCAGGTCAGGCAGCATCCTGAAGAAGGGCTTATGCCCAAAATGTCGATTCTCCTGCTCCTTTGATGCTGCCTGACCTGCTGTGCTTTTCCAGCAACACATTTTTAAGCTCTGATCTCCAGTCCTCACTTTCTCCTATTTTAGGATACTGCCTTGATATAAAAAAAGTGTTTCCCCACACCTCAAAATTTGATTTATATGCAAGTTGGATCAAGGTTGCAATTATATCTGGAGTCAACTGGTCATGGTGAAACAAAGTAAGCTGAGGATTTTGGAGTTTATACAACTTAATTGCAATGCTCTTGATCCTTTCCACCACTTGGCTGATGATTAGAAATATATTGACAGTGACAGTAAGTGGCTATTTTGTTTTGGTAGAGAGACTATACATGAACAATTTCCCATTGTTTAGTTATGTTGCTGCTGTAGTCTCACTTTTGCTTGGAGTGTGGCCATTTTTAGAAGACAGATCTTCACACTATAAGAGCTCAAACCTTTATTGCTTTCGGCCCACTGAGCCATTTATGATATCTCAGCAGTGAATTGAAATAGGGGAGGTCAGCATTTGTGATAGAGGAACCGGAAGGATCCCAGCAGACAGGATCATTCACTTTTAAATTCTGGCTGGTGATGGGTTTGGACACTTCTGCTCAAAGATGTTTCGGGCTCTATTATGATCCTCGCTGATGGTAATTCTGGATAAGTCAGATTCCAGAATAAAATCGAGCTTCACAGATCATGTATTTAAGATTTTTCGATTGATTAACTTATTAATGCCCATCCCCAGTTGGAAAAGGTGTAGTGAGCCGTCGTCTTGAACTACTGTATTCATTTGGTGAAGGTTCATTAGTGGCTAGTCACTGAAATATATTCACACAAAGCTGCAAATGTTCTTGAATAACAGAACATAGTTTTAATACACATAAAAAGAAAGTCAAAAGCTATATGAGAAGACAGTTAGGAAGATCAGAGCATGAACATCAAAATTAAGTTTCAACATGGTGAAATGTATTTACTTTTACTACAGGGATTTTCAAAGTACTCTACTGCACTCAAGTGCTTTCATGAAATTGATGTGCTTCAGTCATGAAAGGTTAAAATCAATTTGGAATCAACAAGACAACTTTAACAGAACTGATCCACCTCTTATTTGCCTAATTCCTGTCCATCATTTACAAGACAAAGCAGCAATATGAGATAATACCCTCCATTCACACAAATACATCCAGTCCAACAACACACCATCTCGTCCAAAGCAGCCCACTTGATTGGTACCCCAAACACACCCTTCAACATTCACTCTCTTCAACACCAAGACACAAGAGAAGCAGAATGAATCTACATGACATACTGCTGTAACTCACTAAGGTTCTTTTGAAAGCACCTTCCAAACCTACAAATAGGACTCTTAAAGCAAATTCACAAGAACATCACCTGTGAAACTTCCCCCTCCCAAGTCACACACCATCCTGACTCAAAACAAAAATCACCCTTCCTTCATTGTCAATGGGCCCTGGAACTCCCTCCCTAACAGCCTTGAGAATGTATCTTGACCAAACGTTTCAAGACAACAGCTCACCACATCTTTTCCAACTGGGGATGGGCACTATGATGATTAAATTCCCTACAGTGTGGAAACAAGCCCTTTGGCCCAACAAATCCACACTGACCCTCCGAAGAGTAATCCATCCCCCTCTGACTAATGCACCTAACAACTATGGACAATTTAGCATAGACAATTGAGCACGGTGGCTCAGTAGTTAGCATTGCTGCCTCACAGCACCAGGGTCCCAGGTTCAATTCTAGCCTCGGGTGACGGTGTGGATTTCCTCTGGGTGCTCCGGTTTCCTTCCACAGTCCAAAAATGTGCAGGTCAGGTGAAGTGGCCATGCCAAACTGCCCGTAGTGTTAGGTGCGTTAGTCAGAGGGAAATGGGTCTGGGTGGGTTACTCTTCGGAAGGTCGGTGTGACATGGTGTTTTAAAAAATTCTCAAGGTCAGGTTCGTAGGAGAGTAGTCTGACACAGAACAAACGACCAAGAGGCGAGACTGCTAGAATATGGGCATTTTATTCCCCGCAGTGTCGCACAACGGGTCTGGCTTATACTCACTCTACATGTTACAAAAACTGGGAGCCGTCAGTTCTCGTAGAGCGGTTGCCAACAACCCACGCTCGGCGGTTAAACGTAACCCCGGAGCAGACTCACCGAACTGGAGACTTTTCCAGCTGATATACTCTTGTCCAGATATAAACATGCATGTGAACAGCAGAGCAAGGCTAAAAAACACATTCCATTCTGGTTACATACAGATAAGAAGATTCACACGGGACTAAGCAACACCTCCATTCCGGTTAGATTCACACATGTATTGGGACATAATTTTTAACCGTTTCACCACATTCCACTGCTTGGAATTTTACACCACACATGGTTGGCCGAAGGACCTGTTTCCACACTATAGGGAATCTAATCTAATCTAATCTAATCTAATCTAATCTAATCTAATCTACCTGACCGGCATATCTTTGGAATGAGGGAGGAAACCGGAGTACCCGGAGGAAACCCACGCAAACACAGGGAGAATGTACAAACTCCACACAGAAAGTCACCCAAGGCTGGAATCAAACTTGGGACCCTGGTGCTGTGAGGCAGCAGTGCTAACCAATGAGCCACCATGCTGCCAATAATCCAGTTGATGGCAATACTTGTTAAGCCAGACTCCAGAATTAAACCCAGCTTCATAGATTACATATTTAATATCTGGCAATTGATTAAACTAGAGATGGACAATAAATACTGGCCCAATCAGCAACTTCCATAACCTGTGAAAGATTTTTAAGAAACTGGCACATTGTTTTGTCTGACAACATAGATATCAGACAGGACAGGATAGGACAAGACAGGAAATTTCCTTCTACTCATTTTTTATCTTTAACATGCATTCATGACAACAGATTAGAATTCAGTTGAATGACAAGTGGGAGTCAAGTAACAACCAGAACTGCACTGTACAATTTCTTAATAATTGGGTAATACATAAATTTATTTTTGGATAAATAAGGAACTTCTAATAAATTAATAACTCAAGTCAGAATCTGGACAATATTTTAAGAATTACATCTAGTTGCTAACACAATTAATATTTTCAGAATACGTACTTTTATTTTAAGTGACAAAATCTTGTAAGATCTCATTGCATGAATGTATATCTGCCAAAATGGACACGAGTTCATTAAAAATATCAGTGTTCCACATTGTACAAAGCAAACACTTATCTTAACCATAGAAAGCAATTAACCTATAAAATAACCTATAGAATCACAGTTTAACAGATCAATGATTAAAACATTTCTAAAACTGTGATGATACTGCTCCTTCAAGGAGGTTAGGTTGTCCTTGATTTTTTTATCCAGAGGGGTCGTAAACAGAGATTCCAATGCATCTGCTTTGGATGGGTTTTAGGGCCAATTTGATTATAGTTAACAGATACTGCCTCAGGTAAAAGGCCTTCAAGTTTAACCAAAACACTTGTACAAGTGAAAGGGGAGGGACCAGTTCTCCCAGCTCAGCTTTTCTCTGGTTTGTTTTGGTTTCAGCAGTCTGGCTGTTCAGAGCTAGCTGCTGATCAGTTTTTTTGCAGCTACTGGTCAAAGAACAGTTCCACAATGATCCTCTCCCTCTATCTGACATCTCTCCCCTAAGAACCGGTGTTTGATTTTATCTTTTTTGTCAAGGGGGTATTTAAGGGATGTTGCAAGTATTTGGTAGAGCCTTATTAAGTTGCGATAGAACTATATTAGTCTAAATTTGGTTCTCTTTTGTTCATGTGTAAATAAATACTGTTTTGTTTAATACCGAGTTGTTGAGCCAGCTGCCTCACTCCTGTAGTATCCACTTTACATCTGCTTAAAACAACTAGAAAAGTTAGGGTCTGGGCTACCTTCTTGAAATGTTTTGACAGGGTATGGCCTGGACCTTAACATAACATTCAGTAAAGACCAAGAAAATAAGACATATTCAAGATGTACTGGAACTGCAATTTACAATTTATTTTAATGGAATAACTCCCCCTCCCACTCCACCGAGGATATGCAGGTCATTGGACTCATCCACCGCCAAACCACAACAACCCGACGGTCGGAGGAGGAGCGTCTTATCTTCCGACTGGGAACCCTCCAACCGCAGGGGATGAACTTGGACTTCACCAGTTTCTTCATCCCCCCTCCCCCCACCTTGTCTCAGCCGGATCCCTCCAGCCCGGCACCGCCTTCCTGACCTGCAGTCTTCTTCTTGACCTCTCCGCCTCCATCCTACTCCGACCTATCACCCTCACCTTGACCTCTTTCCACCTATCACATTTCCAACTCCCCTCCTCCAAGTCCCTCCTCCCTACCTTTTATCTTCTCCTGCTGAACACTCTCTGCTCATTCCTGAAGAAGGGCCTGTGCCCGAAACGTCGAATCTCCTGTTCCCTGGATGCTGCCTGACCTGCTGTGCTGTTCCAGCAATAAAGTTTCAACTTTGATCTCCAGCATCTGCAGACCTCACTTTCTCCTATTGTATCAGGTAAACCAAACAATTCTCTTGGCTAATACTCTGCAGTCATGAATGAATCCCAATTGCTGGGGATACCAATAGCTTCCAGATATGCGTAAAATAGTGGGGCCAGCAGCAATTGAAACAGCACGCGAGATAGCAGTGCCAACAGTTTCCCAAGCAGCACATTAGAGAGTTGGGTCAGCGACTTCCAAAGCAGCACACAAAACAGAGGGCACAGCAGCTTCTAAAAACAGCGCATGAGAGTGGGATCAGCCACTTCCGCATGCAAGACCAGCAACTTCTGAAAGAGAAATCAGACAGCAGCATCTTAACGTGAAGAATGAACCTGCATGCAAAGGGCAGCAACAGTGGGAGACAAACCGACAGCAGAGTCCCTTCAATCTGTTTCTAGTTATCAGAGCAGAACTGTGACATCACAGGAAAATAGGGAGATGATTGTTGAGTATTTCTTCCACATCTCTTTTGACAGACCAAGTTTTACGCAAAAAACTATAACAGCAGAAAATTAATAAATTTTTAAAATAAAGAGGATGGCTAGACTGCTGATGTTTTCAACTGGAGAGTGTCAGGGGAGCAGGTGTGATGGGGATCCTGAATTCAGTTTTGACATAGCATCAGCCAGTGCCCAGGTCCAATACCCACCGCTATGGAGGACGTGAATGAATTCCAATAGCTTCCAAATAGTGAGCAAAATCGTGAGCCAGCAGCCACTGAAACAGCATGCCACACTATGCTGGGGGAGCAAACTGACCACAGCATCACGGTCTCGAGTGGGTTTGTGCATACTTTAGTAATATGAATAGCTTAGTTAGGGGAATAGATACTGTTCTGTGGACCAGAGTCCCGGTTCAAGGTATTTCTTGAGCTAGACAGAAACAGAGTGAAAGGGGAAGGATCCAATTCTCACGGTCCATGGCACAGGTAAGAGTAGGTTCAGCAAAGGGATTACAAGCCACCTGAGAGTAAATTAAAAAGCAGAACCACAAAGGTAAGTACCAGGCTTCCAACTGGACCACATGCCATTTGGCACAGGATAAATAAGATCAGAGTCAAATTCATGGCTCAAAGAATGGAATGGGAGAAATGCATTCCAATTCATTGAGCAGTGACACCAGTACTGGGGAATAGTTCTGTTGGATTTTGTTTGAACTGTGCTGGGATGAGTGAATGGCAATGCCAAGACTCTGTTCGATTCCAGTCTTGGTGAACGTGTGGGGTTTGCACATTCTGTTTGCACATGGGTTTCTTCCAGGTGCTCCAGTGTTTGCTCATAGTCCAAAGATGTGCAGGTTAGGTGGAATAGCCATGGTAAATAATAGCCATGTTAGAGGGTGTGCACTCATACATGGCTGGGATGTTCTTCATTGTGTTGGTGTAGGCTTGATGGGCCAAGTGGCCTCTTTCTGGATGTAGGGATTCTACAATAAAGCATAGGGGTTTAAACTAATTAGCTAATTAGGGTGGGTGCAATTCAGCAAAAAATATGGCCAAATTAAGAATAGCTGAAAAGTTAAAGGCTCTTGATCTGAATGCGTGCAACATCTGTGAACAAGATAGATATCTGATCTGATGGCACAAACAAAAATGTGACTTGATAATTATTACAAAGATGCAGTTACAGGTTGACCAAGACTGGAAGTCCCTTCCAAACCTCCTGTCCCTTACCTTAAAATGTATGCATACTGGTCACTGATTCCTCCATCAAGGCAAAAAAGTTATCTTCCTATCTACCCTATCTTTGCTCGCAAATTTTATATATCCGAATTGCGACCCTCCCTCAGTCTCCTAGGCTCAAAAGGAAAACAACTCCAGTTTACATAATCATTTAACTAAAATTCTCCAGCCCAGGAGTCATCCTGGTAAATCTTTTCCACACCATTTCCACCATAATTAATCCTTACTATGATGTGCACAATTCTGAAATCCACAATAATCTACTTTTGGCCAAACCAACTTTTATACAGTTCCAGCATAACCTCCCCGTTTCTTAAACTCTTTGCCTTTGCTAATAAAGGCCAATATCCTATTTGCTTTCTTAACCCCCTTATCTATTTTAAGAGATTGGTGTCCACGCACACCAAGGACCCTCTAATTCTTGGTGTTTCCCAGAATCCTATTTGTCATGCATTGTCTTACCTTGTTTGACCTGTCAAGTGCATCACCTCTCACTCACGTGAAGTGAATTCCAATTGCCACCTGACGATCCCATCAGAATCCTCCTACAAATCCAAGTCTATCCCCCTCACTACTTACGACATCAATAATATTTGTATCATCTACAAAAATTGATAAAACCCTCCAATATAAAGTCTAAATCATTTATATTTACCACAAACAGCAAGAGGCCCTACATTGACCCTGTGGGAGCCCACTGAATATGCTGAGTGGTCTTGATTAATCCCTGACCTCCAAGAACAGTTTAGTTCTATCCCTCAGAACTGCTTCTAATAGTTTCTCCACCATTGGAGGTTGGACCAACCAGCTCTGATTTCTTGGTTTATCCCTTGCTCCCCTGTACCAACATTAGATGTCCTCCAGTCCTTTGCTATCTCTCCTGTTGCCAGAGGAATTAAAAATTGCCAGCACCCTGCTATTTCTTCCCTTGCTCCAGAACAGCCTGGATACATTTTATCTGGCCCTGGAGATTTACATATTTTTAAGCTTGCCAAACTACTCAGGCCCTCCTTGCTGTCTGCTAATTTCATGAATTATACCTGTTCACCTACATTATTCCTCTCACTACTGAATGCCCACAAAAGGTATTAATTTAGTACCTACTTATATCCTCCAGCGCCACACACAAATTACCACTCCTTAATAGGACTCTTACCCTGAATTCATTGGCAAAGTAATAATTTTCTTTTCATATTCTCTTTTTGCTCTTAATTGCCGTAAGATCCCCTTTGCACATTCTGCATTCCTCTGGGGCGTCCGTTATTTTAACCCTTTGGTATCAGCCATAAGCCTCCCTTTTTTTCTTTATCTAATCCTGTATAACCCTTGGTAATCAGGGTTCACAGAATGTGTTAGTCCCATCCTTTATTGGAACATGTTGGCCCTGTATTCTCCCTATTTCCTTCTTGAATGCGTCCCACTGCTGACACAGATTAACCTAAAAGTATCTGCTTCCAGTATGGCCAAATCATAGCTGATCTTATTCAAATAAAAAAAGTCACCTTCCCATAACTTAGCAGTTGGATTTTAGGCCCATTTTGTCCTTTCCCATTAACAATGTTGAATCTAAGAGTCATACTGTCTGCAAAATGCTCCACTACTGATACTTCTACCACTCCAACTTCATGAACCAAAATTTAAGTCCAGGATTGCATACTCTTTTGTAGAGCTTTCTCTGTACTTGCTTAAAAAAGCTCTCGAAGGTGCATTTTAAGAATTCCACTCTGCTAAATCTTTCACACTGACTACTTCAGTTGATGTTGGGCAAGTTGGAATCCCCTATAACTATCCTTAATACTTTCACACCCCTCTGAAATTTGCCTACTTATCTGCTCTATTTGCGACTATTAGGAGGCCTACAGTACACTGGAAGAAAGTGAGGATTGCTGAAGAGTTGAGAAGTGTGGCACTGGAAAAGCACAGCTGGTCAGGCAGCACCGAGGAGCAGGAGTGTCAACATTTTGAGCATAAGCTCTTCCTGACAGTTTTCAACTCGGCCTATTATATACTCCCAGAAATACGAGTGCTTTACGCTAGCAATGAAGACAGTACAAAAGAGATTACCTGGAGAGGAAGGGTCAATTTAACAAAAACTGCTCAACAGGTGAGGCATTTATTCATTGCATTTTAGAAGAATGAAGGATGATCTTATACTCTTACACGTTATGGTCCTAAATTGGGTGCAGATCTGATAACCTTCAACTCCATTTCTTACATCTTCCTTATAACCTTCGATTTTCTAACCGATTAAGTATGTTGAAGGCTGAGATTTTTAATGACCCAGCTTCAACAGCCCTCTGTTGTGAAGAATTCCACATATTCACTGGCCCATTGAACAAATTCCTCTTCATCTGACTGAAATGTGCAACACCCATTCTAAGCTCATGCCTCTCCCACAAGGGAAATACCCCACCACATCTACTCTGTCGAGTTGTCGAAGAATCTTGTGTGTTTCAAAAAGGTCACCTCTTCTAAATTCCAATGACAACAGGCCCAACATACTCAACTTCGCTTCATACCCAGTACTAGCTCAGTGAACCTTCTCTGAAGTGCTTCCAAAGCCAGTATATTTTTCTGTAGAAGAGGGACTCAAAATTGCTTAGTTTTCTAGCTGCGGTCTGACTTGTGCCTTGTATAATTTTAGTCTACTCTGCTATGCCATTCCCTTTGAAACAATTGCTAATATTCCATTTGCCTTCCTACTGAAGGAAGATGGAGATTGCTGGCTTTTTGTGATTCATGGTTGAGAACTCCCAGATCCCTCGTCTGCAGCCTTTCTCCATTTAAATAACATTCAGCTGCTCTATTTTTGCCACTCGAGCACATGACATTACATTTCCCCACAAAATATTCCATTTGCTCAATTTTCGCCAACTAGCTTAATTTGTCTATATTCATCTGCAGACTTGGCATCATCACGACCACTGGCTTTCCCACCTTTTTTCTGTGCCATCCGCAAACTTCACAAAAGTACATTCACTTTCCTCATCCAAGTCATGAAAATATACTAAGTAACCGCAGCCTGAGTACTGTGAGCCTAATGGCTCACACAAGTTGTCATTCTGAATACATCCCCCTCATCCCAACTCTGTCTTCCATCAGTTAAACACTCCTCTATCCATACTAATATATTATGTCAACATCATGGGTTCTTATCTTCTGAAGTAGCTTAATGTCTGGTACGTTAAAATGCCTTCTGAAAATCCAAATAGAATACATCCACTGCTTCCCCTTTAACTATGCTGCTTGTTAGTTCCTCAAAGAATTCTGGTAAATTTGTCAGACCCAATTTCTCTTTCACAAAGTCCTATACGCTCTCTTTCTAAATGCTCTATTACTTTTTTTTAAATAATATTATTGGAACATACAAGATTCTGTAGGGGCCTGCCACGGTTGATGCTGAGATGACGTTTCTCTAGTGGGGGGGTTGCATCTTGAACTAGAGGACAGAGTTACTGGACACTCATTTTAAACTAAGATGCAAAGGAATTTCTTCACCCAGACAATTGTGAACGTCCAGAATTTTCTTCCCCAGATAGCTGCAGAGGCTATAAACAGTTTAAGCATTTAAAGATGATATCGATAGCAACACTTAAATAGTAAGAAACTTCCTGACACCCTGCTCAATATTCTCTTTACCGAAAACAAATGAATTGATCATTCCCCTTCAGCCAAAAATATTCCAAGATATCTGCATGACTTCAGTTGTGGCCACTTGTGTATCCCCAATTATACTTGCTCCACCACTGGTAGGTGATGACTTCTGCTGTGGAGACTCCAACCGCTCGAATTTCCTCCTTAGACCTTAACCACACTTTTCTCCTTTAAGACACTCCTTCAAGTTTATGTTGCATTATCTGTTTACATTGTATTATCTTAATATGTGTCTCAGTGTCCTACTTTGTTTTATAAAGCTGTGATGTGTTTTGTGCTTCAAGAGAAGGGAATAAACAGACAAGTTGTTGTGGTGATGATCAGAGCTCTTTCCAACAACTTCTGAACTTTGTACATGTAACAGAAAAGATGATTGAGACTCCAATTAAGACATGATTAGAAAATAACTTCTCGTCCTCGGGAGACAAAATTATAAACGAACCTTAGTAGTTTGCAAATACTTGGAGGTAAAAATTGATGCAAATAACACCTGCTACTAGTAAAAATCCAAAGTATACAAGCTCTGATATAATCAACAAGTATTTGCCAAGAAGTTAAAAAGGGCCATGTAACCGAGAGACGAATTGAAAACTTTTCTCCCATCCTTTCCATTCACAAAATCCTAAACAATATGAATGGGATCGTCAACTTCCATTGTCACAACGTGGTTAAAACCTTAACGTATTTATTCAAAGGAGCTTCGAAAAATATTCATCATCCGTTGATATTAATCACGATTATACAATGTACACTACTTTAAAGCAATAATTTAATGTCAAGTTCCTCCGCCCCCAGGTTCATACTCCCATCTGTTTCCATTGCGTTCAAATCCAATAGACATGAAGATTCATTGTGTTAAGACAGTTGAGGTTTGAAAAACGTCAAAAGGATTCGAGATCTAATAAAACCTGGAGGAAATAAACCCTTTCAACGCTTTTTCACCACTGAGCAAAGAAACGTGTTCGATATTTCTTTGTGCAATTATTATATCTAATCATATACACACATTAAGCAACCCATTTTCAAAGTAACACGCCTATACAGTTTTCGTCATTTTAACTTTCCTATGCACTTTTATGGCAAAAATAACATGCCTCCGGCCAACTGGCGTCAACATGCGTCCTTGTTTAAAAATAACTTGAAATTAGACTCCAAGCGCTTTTCTAAACTTGATAAAACATGACTGACAAGTAACAGCCGGCGAGGTATGTACTCGAATGACGTACTTGAAATAGTTGCTGGATGAAAAAGATTTTTAAACTCTTTTGATGCACAAAGGGCAAGAGAAATGAATGAGGGAACCATCAAAATAGTTAGTTGTTAAACAGCCATTGAACGATTTTTATTTGAAAAAACAAAATATTCAGTTAATAGCCGATTATAAAATAAAACTATTTTAAAAATAGATTAAAAAAACTTGAGGAAATAAATATGAACGGCAAAGAACTGGAAGAAAAAGGCCTAGTGATTCGCCAGCAGGGCCTGCAGCTTCGACAGCGATTACAACCAAACTAGCGCCGATAGGAAGCCGCGCCGTTTCGTTTTAAGCACTCAGCAACACACAGCCCTTAGGTCCGTTTTTAACGCGGTCTTAACACTTTAAAAAATAACACCAAATCAAGAAAGCGACGCTTAGGGAAATGGAGATGATGAGAGCTTTACCTTGTAAAATGCTCCATTGGAGCCGCGCACTTCGACCGTCAACTCTTCCATATTGGAAGCGCAGGGGAGACTGGGATGTGTTTCTAGAATTTGTATACACAGAAAGAGAGAGAGCGCGATTGGAGTCAGACACTAAGGCAAAGGGGTGTCAACATCCCTTCTATAAATCAACTCATTCGCTCTCAAATAAGATACTCAGTCTCCTCCTGACTGGTTGCTGGAATTGCCCCACTGGTCAGGGTTTTCATCTCCAAGAATAAGTTAAGACTAATTAGTCAACAATTGCGAAGTGTAAAGCTGTCTGTAAATCAATTCAATCATACACTTGCTACTGTGATTTTACAGTCAGATGCATCATTACAGTTTTAAAACAAATTGAGTTGTTCTTACCAAAAATTATTTAACTGCCAATTTGGAAAGCTGAAGCAGGTACCAATTTTCACATCCGGATTTAGCATTGATAACCTCGAGCCAAGATTCAGCATTGCCTTCCTTCACACTGACCTAACTTTGTAAGATCACCATTCGATATTGAACTTTCCTGCCTCCCATTGTTCTCAACCCTACTCAAAGTAGCCGTAAACATCCAGATGGTGTTTATTTTTTAACCTGTATCTAGGTTTGCAAGATTAAACTTCCCTTGATCTTCTATATCAACAAGTCACTGTGGGTCACTAATTCACATATAGTATATGTGTTCCCTGAATTTATTACTACTCAGCTGTAATATGACAGTGGGAGGCCGAGATAGGAACACAGCAACAGAAACAAATGATTCAGCCCCTCAAGTCTGTTCTGCCATTCAATGAGTTCATGGCTGATCTGTGGCCAAACTCCATATACTTGCCTTTGGCCAATTCCTTTAATACCTTTGGTCAAGAAAAAAGCTTTCTCAAATTTAAAATTAACAACTGGTTTAGCATTAGCTGCTGTGGGAGTTCCAAACTTCTACCACCTTTTTGTGCAGATGTGCTTCTTCACATTTGCAGAATGGTCTGGCCCTAATATTTAGACTATATCCCCTGGTTCTTGAACTCTTTATCTACCCTGTCTTTTCCTATTAATATACTGAAGACTTCCAACAGATCCACCCATAACCTCCTACATTCTAGAGAAACCATATTATTTATACAACATTTACAGAGTCTCTCCTCAAAACTCAAACCCAGATATTCAGATATAATTGTTATAAATCTATGTTGTACTCCTTTCAAGGCCACTTTATTCTTCCTAAGGTGTGGTGCCTAGATGTGCTCACTGTACTCCACATGGGGTCTAAAGATAGGTAACAGTGCTAGGCTTTTGCAAAGTGGGAGTTACCATAGGATTTTACTTTCTTTAAGAATAACAATTAGTTAATTTCCTTGTTACTTATATAATGAACTATGTAGTTGTTAAAAGTTTATATTTTTTAGTCCAATTAGAATTTCTGGTAGTAAAGTCATTTCTAAGAACTGAGCCAGCAACTTGAGGTTGTGATTGAAATGATATTCAAATAGAAGCTAATTGATGGCATTGAGTTCTAGTTGTTGTGCTCCTGATGGACACACACAAGCATTCAATAAAGATATTATATAGATATAAAATAAAGATATTATATAGGAACTCTTGCTGATTGAACGTACAAGCTATTTAAAAGGGACTGAAACCTAAAAGCAGTGTGAATAGTTCAGACACACTAAAGAGCTGGATCTGTTTACTGCAAGAAAAATGACCGTGAGCCCAGGAGGCTATTGGCTGGTCAGTTTAAAATTGACTTGGAACTGTTAGCCATCAGGACTGTTTTGACCGAAGGGAGAGAGAAATCATAGAACTGCATCTTTTTGGTATTAATCACCTCTGCAGAAATCAAAAGAAATAGGGCTGCCAATGAAAGTGACTCATGAACCAAATCTGTGAATAGAGAAATGAGAGATCCTACAAACAGAGGGCAGAGGTTAAAAGACTTTGATACTGCATGTGGTGCTATATTTGTACAGAGCTTGATGCTGAAAAACTTTTGAGAGCTTTTTTGTTGTGTCAACTAAAGTTTAATTTGTTATTTCTATTGAAACACCAATTGTCTGTTCATGCATACTAATTTATATTGATTTTGGGTTAGAATGTTACAGTAAATTATTAAAAATTGAATTCTTATCCATTAGTTCCTTCTGATGAGGGGCATCATTTGGAGATTCATTTCTTTTAGATATTAATCTCTACAGAGATCACAATAGTCCTATAGAAAATAAATCAATGGCAGATATTTGGTGACCATTGTTTTGTAAAACAGAATTATCTAAAAAATGTGCAGACTGGACTCTTGTATGTATTGACACAAAGCTAGGGTGGAATTTTCCACTGGCTTGAGTGATTCAGTTAATGTCAGGTACATTGAGAAGAAGCGAGACGGAAAACAATCAGATTTGTGACTTAAATTTCCAATTTTACCCTTAGGGTTTAAATGACTAGTTCCCAATCTCACTAATGAGCGGCAACTACCTTATTTTCATACATTTTCATCCTATTCACAGCTAATCTCACCTGATTTCTATGCAGTTCTCCTTTTTGCTCTCCTATCCCAAGAAATGAAATGGGTGTCGATTTCCCAACATAAAAGTCCAACCAGTTACCTGGTAGCCACAATTTGTCACTTATTTTTCTGGGCCTGCAGCCAGCTCTACCATTACTACCATTTCCCTGCATATTCCACAGATACCATCCTCTTCCACCCTTCCTCCATGCAAAGAACATTGCCAACCGTTAGCCTTACCACATCATTATGGGACAAAGTGAGGACTGCAGATGCTGGAGATCACAGTCGAAGAATGTGGTGCTGGAAAAGTACAGCCGGTCAGGCAGCATCCGAGGAACAGTAGAAAAGGGAGGAAGGGCTTATGCTTGATATGTTAATTCTCCTGCTCCTCAGATGCTGCCTGACCAGCTGTGCTTTTCCAGCACCACTATCTTCGACACATCATTATGGGTGTTTGCTGACCAACTTCACAAAGCACTTCAGCTTTACAAGACTTCACTTTCGAGCTCAGGGACACATTCACCATGCATGCATCTATCAGGCTGCTTTGTGCACAGGGACACATATGAATTTCATTCATCTACACATGATACATAATAGGGCTCTTAGGTTTGCTTCCTTAGCATTTACTTACTTTGCACAAACTTGGAGGCTACCAGTCTCTTTGACTTGCACTGCCTTTTAGCACATTGGCTCTTCAGTCCTGGATTACATGCTAGTAACCTCTGCCACTTGCAATGCTTTTAATCAGAAGGAAAGGTCAGGCTGGGTGTCACCATTCAGAACATTGGACAGTCAAGGGGGTGTGGATATGTTGCAATATGAAAGCATTCTATGTGTATACTACACACACAGAATGTGAAAGCAGCTCATGTAGCAAACACACTACTTGGTGTGCAAGCAAAAAGCCAGGTCTAAAAGTCAAAGGGGGCAATCCTTAGTGGATGAATGGCAGTAGATAACCCCTGGACTGAGGTGGACTAATTCCCTTAAATGGCTGTAATGGCATCCAATGTCCTCCTCTGTTCCAATAAGGATTGACTTTCAGACTGGGGATTTGCTTGTATCCCATGCAGTATGTTGCCATGCAAGCTGCTTTCACATCCTGTAAGTGTGACATACAGCAACATGTCCAGCAGGACAGACCAAACAAAGGTGGTGGCATGATGCTTTGAGTCAGATGAGAGTTGCTGTGGGAGTCATCAACATTGAAGTCTCATGACGTCAGGTCAAATATGGGCAAGGAAACCTGATTACCAAATACTGTGCAGTCTCAGTTGATGAATACTCCACCATGTTGAACAGCATTTAGACGAAGCCTTAAGGGTGGCAAGGGCTCAGAGTGTACTGTTGATGGGGGACATCAATATTGTCACCAAGAATAGATTGGAAGCCATTGACCACCACCTTTGAGCTGATTGAGTCTTAAACAAAATAGCTGTTAAACTGGGTCTGTGGCAGGTGGCAAGGGAACCAACAGGAGAGAAAACATACTTTACTTTATTCTCATCATGCCACAGATGCACCTGTCCATGATAGTATCAGTTAGACTGACCATTGCACAGACCTGTGGGGATGAAGTCCTGTCTTCACATCAAACATACCCTCTATCATGTTGTGTGGCACCATCACTAAATAAGATAAACTGCGTGCAAATCTTGCAACTCAAAACTAGGCACCCTCGAGGCACTGTGGATTAAAATCATTTTGTTTATTCACTCATGGACATAAGCTTCACTGGCTGACCAGCATTTATTGCCATCCCCAGTTGCATTCAAGAACATGGTGGTGAGCTGCCTTCTTCAACTGTTGCATTCCATGTGCTATAGGTTGATGCACAATACCTTTAGGGAGGCAATTACAAGATTTTGATCCAGCGACAGTGAAAAAAACGACAATATATTTCCAAGTCAGAATGACGCTGGCTTGGAGGGGAACTTGCAGGTGGTAGTGGTGTTATTGTGTATCTGCTGCCCTTGTCCTTCAAGATGGATATATGCTTGTTGGTTTGGATGGTACTATCTAAGGATCTTTGGTGAATTTCTGCAGTGTATCTTATAGACTGTTCACACCGCTGCTACTGAGTATTGTTGAAGAAGGGTATTGATGCTTGTGGATGTGCTGACAGGCGAGCAGGCTCCGTTATTCTGCTTGATGTTAAGCCTTTTAAATGTTTTGGATCTACACTCATCCAGGCAAGTGGATCAGCAGAATTATACTCTAACATGATCTATAGCCTCATGCCATGGCATATACTTCATTCTACCATTACAGTTAAGCCAATGGCTCAGCCCAATACTTATCCCTGGGGAACAACACTTTCAACTTGTCTCCGATCTTAGAAGTCCCCATCTATATTTAGCCTCTGTCTCCTATCTGTTAACCAACCTCTAATCCGTGTTGCTAAGGAGCCATCAATCGCAAACATTTTAATTTTGCTAACCAATCTGCCATATGGCACCATGTCAAATGCTTCTGAAAATCCAAGTACACAACATTTACAGCAATACACTCATCTAATACCTGTATCACCTTGTCAAATAACTCAATTAAATTTGTCATGGTTGTAAGTTTGCTCGCTTAGCTGGGAGTTTTGCTCTCAGATGTTTCGTCACCATGTTAGGTAACATCATCAGTGAGCCTCCATTGAAGCGCTGGTGTACTGTCCCACTTTCTATTTGTATGTCTTGGTTTGTTGTGATGGGTGATATTACTTCTCATTCTTTGAAAACCTCGGACTTTGACAGTGTGACTATTTTGGAAACATAAATGGCGCAGGGACAGGAATGGTTTTTGCAGGTTCCGGGATTCAGATGTTTCAGTAAGAACTGGGAAGGTGATAAAAGAGGGGGAGGTGTGGCATTGTTGGTCAAGGCCAGTATTACGGTTGCAGATAGGATGTGTGTTGAGGACTTTTCTACTGAGATAGTATGGGCTGAGGTTAGAAGCAAGAAAGGAGAGGTTGGGAGTTTTCTATAGGCCTCCAAAATGTTCCAGAGATGTAGAGGAAAGGATTGCAAAGATGATTCTGGACAGGAGCGAAAATAACAGGGTAGTTGTTATGGGGGACTTTAACTTTCCAAATATTGACTGGAAATACTATAGCTCGAGTACTTTAGATGGGTCAGTTTTGGTCCAATGTATGCAGGAGGGTCTCCTAACACAGTATGTAGATAGGCCTTCAAGAGGTGAGGCCACATTGGATTTGGTACTGGATAATGAACCAAGCCAGGTGTTAGATTTGGAGGTGGATGAGTACTTTAGTGATAGTGACCACAATTTGATTACATTTACTTTAGAGGTGGAAAGGGAGAGATATATAGTGCAGGGCAAGAGTTATAGCTGGGGGAAAGGCAATTATGATGCCATTAGACAAGATTAGACAAGAAACTGCAGGGGATGGGTACAATTGAAATATGGAGCTTATTGAAGCTACTGCATGTCCTTGATAAGTATGTACCTGTCAGGCAGGGAAGAAGTGGTCGAGTGAGGGAACCGTGCTTTACGAAAGAAGTTGAATCTCTTGTCAAGAGGAAGAAGGAGGCTTAAGATGAGACATGAAGGCTCAGTTAGGGCACTTGAGAGTTACAAGTTAACCAGGAAGGACTTAAAGAGAGAGCTAAGAAGAGCCAGGAGGGGACATGAGAAGTCTTTGGCAGGTAGGATCAAGGAAAACCCTAAAGCTTTCTATTGGTACATCAGGAATAAAAGAATGACTAAAGAAAGATTAGGGCCAGTCAAGGACAATAGTGGGAAATTGTGCATGGAGTCCAAGGAGATAGGAGAGGCACTAAATGAAAATTTTTTGTCAGTATTCACAGTGAAAAAAGACAATGTTGTTGAGATACTGACTATTAGAGTAGACGGGATTGAGGTTCATAAGGACCAGGTATTAGCAATTCTGGCAAGTGTGAAAACAGATAAGACCCCTGGCAAGTTGGTGCTCATGTATCCTGGTTGCTAGTTTCTTACCAGTCTGTCCAATGTAATGTTTGTTGCAGTCCATGCAGGGTATTTTGTATATGACAGTAATTCTACTGGTTGTTGATCCAGGATTCTTTCGATTCATCAAAAATTGTTTCAGTATGTAGGTAGGTTTGTGGGCTAACATGATGTCAAAAGGCCAGTCTGGTCATCATCTCCGAGAAGTGTTTAATGTATGGTAGTGTGGCTACAGCCTCTGGGCGTGTTGTGTTTTCTTGTTTAGGTTGTTGTGTAAGAATCGGCAGACTGTGCTTAGTGGGTATCTGTTGTTCTTGAATACGTTGTGTAGGTATTTTTCTTCCACATCTTGTAGTTCCTGGGTGCTGCAGTGTGTGTGGCTCGTTTAAATAATGTCCTGTTCAATTGTTCACCACCCACATTAGGCCACTGTCACCATCTTCTAATTTGGGAAAGACTTTCACAAAATATTCATTTAGTAACTCTGCCATATCCATTGCTTCACTGAGCAGCTTACTCTACTTGTTCCTTATGGTCCCCACTTGATCTTTTTACTATTAATATGTACCTTTTCCCTTCCTCATCCTTCTTTGCTTCAAAGAAAGCAACCTGAGCTTATCCTTAGGTGAAATGTTCCATCTCTTCATCGGTGAAATGCTCCATCCCAGGGACATCCCGGTGAATCTTCTTTGCACCACCTCCAATGCAATTACATTCTTCCTAACATGTGGTGACTAGAATTGCACACAGTACTCCATCTGTGACTTAACCAAAGTTTTGTACAGCTTCAGCATGGACCAGGCCAGATCCCGTCAAAATATTACAAGAAGGTAGCCTAGACCCTAACTTTTTCTTATTTTAATGGCAGATGTGTAGTGGATATTCCAGGAGTGAAGCAGCTGGTCAAACCAGTCAGCTTTAAGCAAACAGAATTTATTTAAGATTACAGTTGAAACATGAACAAAAGCAAACAGCATTTATAATAAATTAACTATTTGAAAACCCAATCAACTCGAGATAGCAACTAAACTAATGAGTGGTTCCAATTCCCGTAATATCCAATAAACACACATCTTGGCAAAAGATGAATAAAAAAAAACAGGTTGTTACAGGCAGGGGAGATTTCAAAGAGAAAACCAGTCAGGAACCATCTGCAGAAGCTTGGAACCTTTCTCTGAACTGCAGCAGCTTCTCACTGTTACAACTAAAAAAAAACTAGTAAAACTGGGAGAACTGGCCACTCCCCTCCCATTGTTAAACTAGGCTCATTCCCAGACATTTTTGCACCTCTGCCTTTACAACCTGTCTTGCAGAAAAACCAAGGACAAAATAACCTTGTTAAAGTGACAGCATCGTCACACTTCCAAAAACAAGAAGCATCAATATACAATGATGGCTTCATTTTAAAACCCCTTAGTCTTACCCTGTTAGTGCACTACGATACTTCTACATTACATTGACTATAACCATGCAAACATGCATTATTACTTTCTATTTCAGTTTGTTTACTCCTGCCAACAAACACCTTCATTTATTCATCGAAGTGTTCTGAAGCTATAAGGGGTACAGTACCTTTAAGAGTTAAAAGCTGGCAGAACTACCTGACACAGCATCAAGTTTTCTGAACAGGATATAATGTAACATTTTGGTCCCACAGCTAGGGTAGCAGGTTGTCTGGAGACAAAAACAAATTCAAATCGGCCAATCAGTTTAAATTAAACCCAAAAAAAACTCCAATCAAGTTTAAATTTAGTATATTGACAATATTAAAAGCCAATGACATAATCCGATGCTTTGCGGGTATAAGACCAGGAAAAACTGAACAGTTGAGGAAGAACTGCCAAGCCATCATCATGCACAGACTATCGAAATAATAGCTCTCTT
Organism: Chiloscyllium plagiosum; assembly: GCF_037043375.1. Taxonomy (NCBI): domain Eukaryota; kingdom Metazoa; phylum Chordata; class Chondrichthyes; order Orectolobiformes; family Hemiscylliidae; genus Chiloscyllium; species Chiloscyllium plagiosum. The sequence goes on along the minus strand of NW_028270151.1, from coordinate 36,607,939 downwards.
AAAGGTACCTTTTTCAATCAGTGACCTGTGAAACAGAAATCCCCAAGAAGAAAAGAAGACAGAGGAGATATAAAGAGAAGATTTGACAACTGGCTGGTTTTGAAATTTGAATTTTGGTAAATCTTAATCATGGTTTTATCGCTCTAGTATTGTAGAAAGGAAAGTAAAAGATAGGTTAGACGAAGGAGTTGTAAAGAGTTGTTATACTTTAAGAAATAAAGTTATTACTTTTACTTTAACTAGTTCTTAGCCTCTCGAATTCTTACAGATTACTGCATGGTGGCACAGTGGTTAGCACTGCTGCCTCACAGCGCCAGAGACCGAGGTTCAATTCCCGCATCAGGCAACTGTCTGTGTGGAGTTTGCACATTCTCCCCATGTCTGCGTGGGTTTCCTCCGGGTGCTCCGGTTTCCTCCCACAGTCCAAAAAGTTGTGCAGGTTAGGTGAATTGGCCATGCTAAATTGCCTGTCGTGTTAGATGTAGGGTCTGGGTGGTTTGCTCTTCGGAGGGTCGATGTGGACTTGTTGGGCCGAAGGACCTGTTTCCACACTGTTAGTAATCTAATCTAAATCTTTTTTGTGTTGCTGGTTTAAATTAAGAAGGAGGGTTTATCCCATGTCATAACACAAGTCTCGACAACGCGTCAACAATTATATTTTCTAATCTTACCACATGTACAATTTTCAAATTGAATGGCTGCAATAATAAGCTCCATCTAAACAGCCTGAAATTTTCATCCTTAAATTTCTCCAAAGACTTTAATGGGTTATAATCAGTACATATGATTATTTCAGGCACATCACTGGCAACATAAATGTTGAAATGTTGTAAAGCCAGCACCAAGCCCAAAGTGTCCTCCTTAATTGTCGAATATTTCTGTTGATGAATGTTCAATTTCCTGGAAAAAATATCTGATAGGTCTTTCTGTCTTCTCATTGTCTTCTCCTAAGAATATAGCATTGACACCTACATCACTCCCATCAAGAGCCACCTTGAATGGCTTTGCGTCATTAGGTGTGGTTAGTACTGGGGCAGTGGTGAACACAGCTTTCAGAGTATCAAATGCTTTCTACAGTCTGCTATCCACTGAAACCTTTTGCATTTATTTAGTAATTCAGTGAGTGGAACAGCTAAAATTTGGTACGAATTTCCGATAAAACCCATTCAATCATAATCGTACTGCTCTCTTTGTCGTCGGTGTGGGAAACTCTGTAATACTTTGCTTTCACATTCTGTGGGGCCAACTGTCAATGTCTGATCATATGGTCAGTGAATGTGACTTGGGCTTTGGTGAATTTACACTTAGCCAGATTTATTACCAAGCATACCTCCCAAAGTTGATCGAATAATTCTGATAAATGCTACAAATATTCCTTCCATGTGTGACTAAAAATCATCAGGTCATTGATTACACAATTGAGTAATCCAGAAACAACTTTATTAGTTTGTTTTTAAAATGTGGCTGGTGCATTTTTCATACCAAATGGCATGACTTTAAATTGATACAGTCCATTCGGTGTTATGAAAACCAAAATTGTCTTCACTCTTTCGGAATAAGGTATCCATCAATATCCTCGGAGTAAATTCAAGTTAGAAATATATGTTGCTTGTCCCATGTTTTCAATACAGTCTTCCAAATGTGGAACTGGATATGAATCAGACTTTGTAACTGCATTTATTTTATGATAGTCAAGACATAGCCACTGTGTACCATCTGGTTTTGGCACCATTACTATGGGTGAGCTCCAGTCACTGCAACTCACTTAATGATGTCATCTTGGAACATGCATTTAATCTTGGTTTGAACCTGTGCTAACTTTGGAGGGTTAAGTCTATAAGGATGTTGTTTAATTGGAATAGCATTTCCTATATCTACATCATGAATAATTAGATTAGTACTAATCTCATCATACTAAACTTCTCAAAACTCGCTCGATTAGTACTTCCCAGTTTATTCTCACATTGTTCCAAGTGATAGCAATAACTCTTTGAGGTTATTTCAATTTCCCCCCGGAAGGTAACTCGACAATTTATCCTAATTTTTGACAACTTCCTCATTGTCCAACTTAATTTGAGGAATATCCAATTCAGAATCCTATGAACTTGGTTCTTCACTCTGTGTTGTATCCAGTAACACATTCTTCTTTTGCTTTCCTTCCCTTACAAAATACCTTCTGAGCATATTCACATGACACACACTGTGAGATTTCTTTCTGTCTTATCAAATAGTTCACCTCACTCAATCTCCTTTTGAGTTGATAAAATCGACTAAGCTTTGCTTTTAAAGGTTCACCTATCACTGGAAGCAATACTAATACCTTATCTCCATTCGCAAAATTGCAAGTTTTTGATTTCTTGTATGCTTCCTATCCTTGTTTTGTCTCAACCATTCAATCAAAACATGGTCTCTGATAATTCTACCTCAGCTTCCTTATTTGTATTCTTTGATTTCTCCTCCTGTTTCAATTGGTAACTTTGTGTCCTCATTGCCACACAATGAGGAAAAATCCCAGGACATACTTCCTGTAATACCTCAGTTGCTTGATTTTCAATTGGTTTTTCAATCACAGTAGGTAGCAATCCTACCTGTGACCCAGCTGTATTGTTAGCAAGGCCAAATTGTACTCCTGGTGCCGAGTGTCCTTCCAGAACTCCTACTACGACTTCTCCACTTTGTCTCACCATGAATTCCACGTACTTCCGAGTTACATATCTCATCTCTCAACATCAAAGATTGACATGACCCTGTATCTCTTAATACTATAACTTCTTTATCTACTGCTCTTGGTCTATGAGTAAACCTTACCTTCGCATGTAAATGATTTAAGAAGATCTGGCACTTCCTCCTTAACCAACCACTGAACAGGTTGTATAATCTGGTGTAAGTCTTTTAGCCTCCATTTTGCTTTCTTTTACTACTTAAACAAAATATACTGGTTTACCCTATTTTCCTACATCCATCTTCTCAGTGCTTTTTCTAACCCACCAACACTGTGATTTCATGTGGCGTCCTTATTGCAGTGAAAACCCCAAAGCTTTTTAGCTTCTCTTTCCCCTTCATGAGTTTCCTTCATACTCTGTAGTAAGTATCCTTATTATCTTCACCGAGGTCTACATTTCCCTTACCATGTGAGGATTTCTCTTTTCCCCAGTTTCTATCTCTCATGAATTGATGTTGATGTTGGAAGTCAAACTTTGATTTATGAACCAACTCATAATCATCAGCCATTTCAGCTACTTATCTTGCCATTTTAACTCTCTGGTCTTCCACATGAGTTATCACTAATTCAGGAAGTGAATTTTGAACTCCTCCAAAATAATCATCTCTCTGACAGCATCATATGTTTGATCTATTTTTAATGCCCTTATCCACCTATCAAAAATTACTGTTTGATCCTTTCAAACCCAATTTATGTTTGACCAAGGTCTCTCCTTAGATTCCTGAAATGTTGCCTGTAACTTCTGGCACGAGCTCATATGCACTTAGGATGGCTTTCTTCACCTAGTCATTTTCCTCAGATTCCTCCTCTCATAGTGATGCAATACATCACTAGCTCTACCTTCGTTTGGATAAGACCATAAAACATAGGAGCGGAAGTAAGGCCATTCGGCCCATCGAGTCCACTCCGCCATTCAATCATGGATCAACAAATCCTACATGGCCTCTGGCCACTTCATTTGTTTAGCCACCTTCTCAAATGACATGAAAAAGGCTTCTACATTTTAATAATCAAATTTAGGCAATGCTTGGAAATATTTAAACAGATCCCCACCAGGCTTTTGACCATGACGAGTTTGCTTATCCTCACTATCTTCTTCACAAGCCTACCTCCTACCTTTAGAGCCAACTTTCCTAAGTGCCAATTTATGAAGTTCAAACTCTCTCTCTTTCTCCCTTTCCTCTCTCTCTTTTATCCCCTCTCTTCTGATAGAGCCTTCCTCTCTTTTTTTTGTTCTGCTAAAGCGATTCTGTCTTTCCTTTTTGTTCTGTTAAGGCAATTCATTCTTTTTCTCTTTCCTTTGATTTTAATCGGAATTCAAACTGTTTCATTCCTTTTTCTCCTTCTTTTCCTTTTGCCTCTAACTCAAGCAGCTTCATTTTCAAATGAATGTTAGCCATTTCCAAAGATTCTGATGGCTTTTCCAGCAAATTTAAATGCCAAGCTATTGCTGTAATTATCCCTTCTTTTCTCACGGATGAAGGTAACTCCAACTCCAGCTTGTCTGCCAATTCCAGCAGCTTTGCCTTGTTCACCTTTTGTAAAGCCCCAAAGTCACTTCTTCCTCCCCCAGAAAACAGTTAATGAAAGAAAGAAACATTATGGCTGATCTTTTCTTGGACTCAGTTCCATGTAGGATTCCCTGCCCAGTGAAGCAGTTGAAGTTACCTCATTGAATGTGTTTAAGGCAAAGATAGATTTTTGAACAGTAAAGGAATTAAGGGTTATGGTAAGCGGGCAGGTAATTGGAGCTGAGTCCATGAAAAGATACGCCACAATCTTACTGAATGGCAGAGCAGGTTTAATGGGTCAGATGGCCTACTCCTATTTCTATTTCTTATGCTCTTACATTCTAAATTGGGACCTCTGGAGGAGATTGAGATGGATCATCCACTTGACCCTTCTGGTTGAAGATTGTTGCAAATGCTTCAGCCTTAACTTTTGCACTGATGTGCTGGGTTGTTCTGTCATTGAAGATGGGTGTATTTGCGGACTTCTTTCCTCCAGTGAGTTGGCTAATTGTACACGATCAGTCACAACTGAATGTGGCAGGACTGCACAACTTACATCTAATCCATTAGGTGAAGAAGTACCTCCTCAACTCAGTCCTCAATCTGCTGCTTCCCTTTATTTTGAGGCTATGCCCCCTAGTTAGAACTGCCAGTGGAAACAACCTCCCTGCTTCTACCTTATCTCGTTCCTTCAGACCGTTATACGTTTCTATAAGATTCCCCTTTCAATCTTATAAATTCCAATAAATATAGTCCTAGTCTACTCAATCTCTCCTTATAAACCAACCCTCTCAACTGAGCGAACCTCCTCTGTACCCCTTCCAGTGCCAGTACATCCTTTCTCAAGTAAAGAGACTAAAACTGCATGCAGCACTGCAGATGTGGCCTCACCAGTACCCTATATGGCTGCAGTATAACCGCCCTGTTGTTAAACTCCATCCCTCTAGAAATGAAGTACATTATTCTGTTTGCATTCTTAATTACCTGCTACACCTTCAAAACAAATTTTTGTTATTCAAGCACCAGAACACTGCAATTTTTCGCTGTTTAAATAATAGTCAATTTTGCTACTCCAAGCTAATAAAGCTTATGAGGTCTTGTTTTTTCCAGTTGGAACAATAGAAGCAGCACAAATAGGTGAGATCAAGCTTTTACAGAATCAGGATTTTAGTTAACTTTCAGTAGCTGTTGGGGTTTGGGACCTTCTATACATTTCTTCCTGCTATAGCAAAACATTTGAGTTCTCTCTCCATGTCTCTCTCTCTCTCTCTCCGTCTCTCTCTCTCTCTCTCTCTCTCTCGTACACACACACACACACACACTGGAATAGTTGCCAGTTAGTAGTTAAATAATCTATTATTCAGTTGAGTTTTCTAATAGAGTTGTTATTCCAATTCCTCTTTCTTTTATTATATTTTCACTATAGTGTAAGAATAAGGTATGTTTTGCTTCAAGGAGGTGAAAGTGAGGACTGCAGATATTGGAGATCAGAGTCGAGAGTGTGGTGCTGGAAAAGCACAGCAGACCAGGCAGCATCCAAGGCGCAGGAGAATTGATGTTTCGGGCATAAGCCCTTTATCAAGAATGGCTTCAAGACTGATAGCTTGACCAATCAAATTGTATTCAGAACACATTGCCTTACACTTGCTTTTAAAAATAAGAAAAAAATGGGGCCGGGACTATCTTAAAATATTTTGAGGGGGTTTAGTCTGGTCCATAACAAATGGAAGGCTCATCCTGGATCAAAATCTCTCACTCCAGATTGGGTTCAGGATTATTGGATTCAAAGGCAACAAGTGACAACTGTTTGTGTCTTTTATTTCGGGTTTTGAATTCAGTTCATTTATACAGGGTGCGCCTTGTGTAGCAATGGTTCTTTCAGCCATTAAGAGTTTTCTGGGGGTGAGAGAAGTCACTTTGGGAGTTTACAGAAAGTGAGCAAGGCAGAGCTTTTGGAATTCGTAGCCAAGCTGAGTTGAGTTTGCTCTTTGCGTGTGCGTAAAGGGGAGGTAAAAGCATTGATAACAGATCAAACATATTCAAAGTTTGTGCGAAGATTTGTAGCTCGGGTGCTCGTTGTTGTGGTTCTGTTCGCCGAGCTGGAAGTTTTTGTTGCAAACGTTTCGTCCCCTGGCTAGGCGACATCATCAGTGCTTGGGAGCCTCCTGCGAAGCGCTTCTTTGATGTTTCCTCCGGTGTTTATAGTGGTCTGTCCCTGCCGCTTCCGGTTGTCAGTTTCAGCTGTCCGCTGTAGTGGTTGGTATATTGGGTCCAGGTCGATGTGTTTGTTGATGGAGTTTGTGGATGAATGCCATGCCTCTAGGAATTCCCTGGCTGTTCTCTGTCTGGCTTGCCCTATGATAGTAGTGTTGTCCCAGTCGAATTCATGTTGCTTGTTGTCTGTGTGAGAACAGCCAGGGAATTCCTAGAGGCATGGCATTCATCCACAAACTCCATCAACAAACACATCGACCTGGACCCAATATACCAACCACTACAGCGGACAGCTGAAACTGACAACCGGAAGCGGCAGGGACAGACCACTATAAACACCGGAGGAAACATCAAAGAAGCGCTTCGCAGGAGGCTCCCAAGCACTGATGATGTCGCCTAGCCAGGGGACGAAGCGTTTGCAACAAAAACTTTCAGCTCGGCGAACAGAACCACAACAACAGATCAAACATATGACAGTCCTAGAGAGAGAATTATTTTGGAGTTCAAAAATTCACTTCCTGAAATAGAGAGAACGTATGTGTAAAAGCAGAATTAAGATTACAAGATTAGCAGCCAAAATGGCAGATGATTATGAGATGATTCATAAATGAAAGTTTGGCTTCTGACATCAATTTCAATCTGTGAGGGATAGAAATTGGGGAAAAGGGAAATCCTTAGGTAGTAAGAGAAAAGGAGGTCTGATTGAAGATAGTAAAGATAGTTTACCATGGGGGGGGGCAGAAAAAAGAAACCCATGAGGGGTAAAATGAAGTATTCCAAAGAATTATAGAATCTCTACAGTGTGGAAACAAGCCTTTTTGGCCTAACAAGTCCACACCGATCCTCTGAAGAGTATCGTACCTAGACCCAATTCCCTACCCTATAACACGCAGATCCATTTCCCTACCCTATGACTAATGCACCTAACCTACATATCCCTGAATACTATCGGCAATTTAGCATAGCCAATTTACCTGACCTGCACATCTTTGGACTGTGGGAGAAAACCAATGCACCAGGAGGAAACCCATGCAGACACAGGGAGAATGTGCAAACTCCACACAGAAGTCGACCAAATTTGGAATCGAATCCAGGTACCTGGTGCTGTGAGGCAGCAGTGCTAACCATTGAGCCACCGTGCTCAGGTGTTTTCACTGTAATAATCACATGTAATCACTGTAATATTACACTGTTGGCTTAAAATTCGCATTGGGAAAATGGATGTGGGAAAATAGGATAAGCCATTGAGTTTTATTAAAGTGGTAAAGAAAAGCACAGTGGAAGCTAAAAATCTGCAAAGGAATGTACAACCTGATAAGGGATTAGTTGAGAAGCAAGTGTCAGATTTCTTTAAAGAATTTACTTGTGTAAGTAAAGCTCACTCGTATGTACCAGGTGGAGCAAGTAAAGAAATATAAATTCTGAGAGATATGGGAGAAAGTCAACCTTTGATGGTTAGAGATGAGGTGGGATGTACTTTAGAATGAATGTTGTCAGAAAAGGTGGTAATATGTGGTTTCATGGTGAGAAGAGTAGTGTTCTATTATACAATGGGAAGGCAACAGTCTGGTGATATTATCACTGGACTACTAATCCAGAGACCCAGATAATATTCTGGGGACCCAGGTTCAAATCTTGCCATGGCAGATGGTGAAATTTGAATCCAATAACAAAAAACTGGAATTAAGAACCTACTGATGATCATGAAACCATTGTCGCTTGTTGGTGAACCAGATAGGTTTTTCCAATGTCCTTCAGAGAAGGATATCTGCTATCCTCACCTGGTCTGGCCTATATGTGACTCCAGAGGCACAACAATGCAGTTGACTCTCAATTGCCCTCTCAAATGGCAAGCCATTCAGTTGTACCAATCGCTATGAAGTATCAAAAAAATGAAACCGGACGAATCACCAGGCATCAACTCAGGCACCAGAAAAGACAACGGCAGAAACAGATCTGTCGATTCTGCAAGGTTCTCCTCAATAAAATCTGGAGGCTAGTGTGAAAATTGGGAGGGCTGTGTCACAGACTAGTCAAACAGCAGCCTGACATAGTCATACTCACAGAATCATACCTTAGAGATTATTTTGCAGACACCACCATCGCCATCCTGGATATATGCTGTCTCACCAGAAAGACACACCCAGAGGTAGTAACACAGTGGTGTACAATCAGGAGGGAATTGCTCTGGGAGTCCTCACCATTTTTTCCAGGCCCCATGAGGTCCTGTGGCTTCAGGTTAAAGATGGGCAAGGAAATCTCCTGATGATTACCACATACCATCCTCCTCCAGCTGATTAATCGGTTGAATAATATTTGGAGGAAGCACTGAGGATGGCGGGGCACAAAAGGTACTCTGGGTGGGGGATTTCAATGTCCATCACCAAGAGTGGCTCACCAGCAGTAAAAGTATTGAGCTGGCCAGGTCCTAAAAGACATAGTTGTTCAACTGGGTCTGCGGCAGGTGGTGAGAGAAACAACAAGATGGAAAAACAAAGTTGACCTTATCTTACCAATCTGCGAGCTGCAGATGCATCTGTCCATGACAGAATCGGTAAAAGCAATCGCTGCACAGTTCTTGTGGAGACGAAGTCCCGCCTTCACATTGAGAATAACCTCCATTGTGTTGTAGAGCACTATCATCATGCGACATGGGACAGACTTCAAACAGATCTAACAAGACTGGGCATCCATGAGGCACTGTGGGCCATCACCAGCAGCAGAATTGTACTCCAGCACAATCTGTAACCTCATGCCCCAGCATATCCCCCATGCAACCATTATCATCAAGACAGGGGATCAACTTTGGTTCAATGGAAGTGCAGGAGGTCCTATGAGGAGCAGCACCAGGCAAACCTGAAGCGGAGGTGTCAACCTGGTGAAGCCACCAAACAGGACTACTTGCATGGCAAACAATAGCAAGTGATAGACAGAGCTAAGCAATCCCACAACCAACGGATCAGATCTAAGCTCTGCAGTCCTGCCACATCCAGACATGAATGGTGGTGGACGATTAAACAACTCATTGGAGAAGAAGGCTCTACAAATATCCCCATCCTCAATGATGGAAGAGTCCAGCACATCAGTGCAAAAGATAAGGCAGAAGCTATTGCAGTAATCTTCAGCCAGAAGTGCTGAGTGGATGGTCTACCTTGTCCTCCAGTGGTCCCCGGATTACAGGTATCAGTCTTCAGCCAATTCGATTCACTCCACATGATATCAAGAAACGGTTGGAGGCACTGGATACTACAAAGACTACAGGCCCTGACAACATTCCAGCAATTGTCCTGAAAACTTGTGCTCCAGAACTTGCCGCTTCCCGAGCCAAGCTCTTCCTGTACAGTTACAACACAGGCATCTATTCAACATTGTGGAAAATTGCCCAAATATGTCCTGTACGTAAAAAGCAGGACAAATCCAACTCAGCCAATCAGCACCCCATGTCTACTGTCAATCATTAGTAAAGCTACGGAAGGTGTTATCAACACTACTATCAAGCAGCACCTGTTCAGTGACATGTAGTTTGGGTTCCATTAGGGCTACTCTGCTCCTGACCTCGTTACATTTGGTTCAAACATGGATAAAAGAACTGAATCCCAGAGGTGAGGTGAGACTGACAGCCCTGGATATTAAGGCTGCATTATGGCATCAAGGAGTGTGGCATCAAGGAGCCCGAGCAAAACGCAATCAATGGGCTTCAGTGGGAAAACTTTCCAGTGGTTAGAGTCATACCTGACACATAGAAAGATGGTTGTGGTTGTTGGTGGTCAGTCATCTCAGCTCCAGGACACCTCTGCAGCTGTTCCCCAGATACTGTCCTGGTCCCAACTTCTTCAGCTGCTTCATCAATGATGTTCCCTCCATCTTAAGTTCAAGAATGGGAATGTTCACTGGTGATTGCACAATGTTCAGCACCATTTGCGACTCCTCAGACACTGAAGCAGTCCATGTCCAAATGCAAGAAGATCTGGACAATATCCAGGCTTGAGCTGACAAGTGACATGTGACATGTAACATTCACATCACACAAAAGCCAGACTATGACAATCACCAATAAGAGACAATCTAATCACTGCTCCTTGACATTCAATGGTGTTACCATCACTGAATCCCTGACTATCAACATCCTGGGAGTTATCATTGATCAGAAATTCTACTGAACTCACCACATAAATGCAGTGGCTGCAAGAGCAGGTCAGAGACTAGGAGTACTGTGGTGAGTAGTTCACCTCCTGACTCCCAAAAGCCTGTCCACCATCCACAAGGCACAAGTCAGGAGTGTGATGGAATACTCCCCACTTACCTAGATGAGTGTAGCCCCAACAACACTCAAGAAGATTGACATCACCCAGAACAAAGCAGCCCACTCAACTGGCACTTTATCCACAAGCATCCACTCCCTCCAGCACCGACGCTCAGTAGCAGTAGTGTGTACTATCTACAAGATGCACTGCAGAATTTCACCAAAGATCCTCAGACAGCACCTTCCAAACTCATGACCATTTCCATCTAGAAGGACAAGGGTAGCAGATATACAGGAACGCCGTCACTATCACGTTCCCCTCCAAGCCACTCACCATCCTGACCGGGAAATATATCGCTGTTCCTTCACTGTCACGGAGTCAAAATCTCCTGGAATTCCCTCCCTAATGGCATTGTAGGTCAACCCACAGCAGGTGGACTGCAACGGTTCAAGAAGGCAGCTGGCCACCATCTTCTCAAGGGATGGACGGGATGGACAATACATGCTAGGCAGCTAGCAAAGCCCATATCCCACAAAATGAATAAATTAAAATATAAAGTGAGGTTGGAAAATCTGGTGTGAAGTACAGGCCGTTCTGGTGTAACATGCGTTTTGTCAATGTGAATTGAATGGTGGATGCTGTTTGGATAATGTGAACTTTTCTGCTGAATAGGTATAGTGATCTTATACACCAGTTTTCCATAGCGAGGTTTTCTATAGAGCGAGGTTGCACAGGAATGCAACTGTTGTGGTATTGTAGAACAACCTGTAGTGAAATCATGGTAGGATTTCTCGGTTCCAGAAATACAGTTTATCCTTGGTAATGATATAGTTGGATCACAGGAGGGAAGGATGCCTATGGTAGTTGAAAAGCCAGTGAAAGTTCAGGTAACTGAGGTGTTACAGGAAGTATAATTTAGGATTTTTCCTGACTGTGGGGTAACAAGGTCATAAAACCACAGGTGGAATCAGAAAGAGAAATCAATAAGTAAATGGTAGCCATGATGTAGCGGTGACGGTGTTGGATTCGGATGGATAAAGTGAGAAATAACCTGACATCAGGTTATCGTCCAACAGGTTTATTTGAAATCACTAGCTTTGGAGCATAACCCCTTTGTCAGGTGAAACCTTGTGTCATGTGATTTCCGACTTCAAAAAGTAAAGATAAGGAAGTTGAAGTTCAACTATGAGAAACTATGTTTGATCAACTGATTGAACAAAAAACAAGAATAGATGGAGGACACAGTAGATATTTTTAGTTCATAGATGCTCGTTGAACAGAAGAATGAAAATTAAAGTATATACAGAAGTAGAATCTGAGCATATCCCAGAATACTACTACCTTAAAAATGAAGGCTTGATGAGGAAATGGAGACCATTACATATTCAGGCAGATGAAAAATGCGTAGAGGTTCATCAAGTTTTATGACCGGTGGGTTATGGAAAGGAAGTGTTGTGGGTAACACATGATTTACCAGTAGGAGGTCATGTGGGAGTAAGGAAAACTCAAGCCAAAATACGAAAACATTTTTATGAATTACATACAGATGTGGTTGAATTTTGCTGGACATGTCATACATAGAGTCATAGAGGTATGCAGCACAGAAACAGACCCTTTGGTCCAACCCATCCATGCTGGCCAGATATCCTAAATAAATCTAGTGCCATTTTCCAGCATTTGGCCCATATATTTCTGAACCCTTCCTATTCATATACCCATCCAGATATCTTTCAAATGTTGTAATTGCAGCAGCCTCCACCACTCCTACTGGCAGCTCATTCCATACATGCATTACCCTCTGCATGAAAAGGTTGCCCCTTAGATCCCTTTTAATCTTTCCTCTCTCCGTAAACCTATGCCCTCTAGTTTTGAATTCCCCCACAGTATGGAAAAGCTATGAACTGGCTTATAAGGCCATAAGAAATAGGAGCAGGAAATGGCCATTCAGCCCTTCAAGCCTGCTCAGCCATTTAATAGGATCAATAGAATGTGAGGATATTCCTCACATCCACTTTCCTGCATTTTCTCTGTAACCTTTGATTCTCCTAATGATCAAGAATCTATCAATCACAGCCTTAAATATACACAAGGACTCTGTCTCCAAAGGTCTCCATGGCAAGGGGTTCCAAAATTCCTCATCATCTCAGTCTTAAATTAGCACTCCTATATTTTGAGACTATGCCCTAGACATTCCCATGATGGGAAACACCCTCTCAGTATTTACCCTTCCAAGCTCTTTAAGAATCCTATATGTTTCAAAGAAATCACCTCTCATTTTTTTCAACTCCAGTGAGTTATATCTCAACTTGTTTAGCCTTGGATCATTCAAGTGAACCTTCTCTGAATTGCCTCTAATGGAATGATACAAAGTTTATGGTGTGACTAGATTGTTACCAATGCAATATTAGACAACCTGAAGGGTTGTGGGGAAGGAGGAAATTATCAAACTAGGGACAGCAAAGGCCACAGAGGCTAGCAAAATCAAGGATGAGAATTTTAAAATCATGATATTGATTAACTAAGAGCCAATGTAGGTCAATGAAGCCAGACATTATAGACAAATAGGACTTTGTACATATTAGAACACTGGCAGAGTTTTGGATGACCTCAAGATTTAACCTCAGACAATTGTCAGAGTGGTGATACAATTGGCAGCAAGGGAAGAAAGTTCGGAGCAGAAATATAAAACAATGGCTTTCAGCTTCTCAAAATTTAATTTGAGGAAATTTCTGCTCATCCAGTACTCATGTTGGATAAGCTATCTGACAATTTAGAAACAAGATTTGAGAGAAGAACTGGTGAGGTAGAGCTGAGTGTCATCATTGTACATTGTAATGCTGTACTTTCAGATAGTATAACTGGCATAGTATGTAGATGAGAAAAAAAGGTGCCATGCATAGATACTTAGGTGACATCAAAGGTAATGATGTGGGAGAAGGAAAGGAAGCCATTACACGTGATACTTTGGCCACAATTCGATAGCTAAGAACAGAATCAGATGACAGCAGATCCACTGAGCTGCACAACCATGGAGAGGAATTAGAGTGATATTGTGTGATCAACCATGATAAAGACTATGCACACATGATGATGAAAAGGAGGAAAGTTTAGTGTTGTCACAGACGTATAGAATATCATTTGTGACTATCAAATGAGCCAGTTGGGCTACTGTGATGGGGCAGAAAACTGATTGAAGGGATTCAAACATGGAGTTTTGAAAAAAATGGGCATGGTTTTCAGAGATGGCAATGTTTAAGGATTTTGAAAAATTAAGTTAGACGTGGGGCTGTAGTTTGCAAGAATGGTGATGTCAAAAGCGTATTTTAAGGAGTGGGACGATAATGACAGATATAAACCAAAAAGGGGCAGAACAAAGAGGGAACTGTTTACAATATTGGAACAGTTTACAAAGTCCTTCAATGCCACTTTGAACAGAATGCTGGGAGTTTGGTGATTAAGGGGCATCTCAACTTCTTCATGAAAATCTAATTTTGTTTGCCTTTCACATTTAATGAAATTTACTGTTCAAATTCAAATTTCATACCAGTTTAAGTAAGTTTATGCCCTCCACTGGAGAGCAACCAAACTTTATTATTGAGGGAATCTTGCTTAAACCTTTTTTTCATGTTCTTGGAGCTGAGCAGATAAATACTGGCTTCTCAGTGTGACTTTGAACAGTTCTGGAAGCGTAAGGAAGTTAGAAAAGGAGGTGAACCTTTGCTTGTTCTAACCTTTACACTCCGTTGGAATTGGTTCTTATTTCACTTTAAGGGAATAAGCCAACCGTTTGATGAGTATTTGGTAAATAATTGAGGTCCATTATGTTATGAAGGTTTAAAATAGCACATGAACTGGTGGTAAGAGGAATACAATACATAAAAAAGGAAAATAAATAATTAAATAAAATAATTAAGTGGTTGATTAAAACACAACAATGATAACAGGATTGAAGATGTATCACAGTTACAATACCTGGAGCTCAGATGTCAGTGTGATCCAGGGCACACGTGTCTGCAGTCTTTGTGGCTAAAGTAGTTCAGGGTTAGAGCAACTGAGCTGGAAGCCAAGCTGAAGATACTGCATCTCATGAAGAAATCACATCCCTTAAGACAGGATCTTCTCTTTTAACCATGGTCAGTGATTAGGGGGTGTGTGCAGTTTGAGGAGTTAAAGTCTCCCAAAGGACAGAAGTGCTCCCTTGTAGCATCCTCTCCCCGTTTCCTCCCGGCTTGGCTCAGTCATGTCTTTCAACAGGGGTCTCGCAGTGGGGTGTGGCAATCTTCCAGCCTCCTGCAGTGGCGTTCCAGTGTAACATATCATTGGTGTGGTGTCGAGCCAGGGCCTGGAGTGGACTGGAAGCTAGTTGTCAGTGTGTTCTGTTGTACTTAACTTTTATTTCTGTAATGCTGGACATTTTATTTCTCTATTGTCTAACATGTCGTAACTAAAGCTATGCCTAGGTATTTCTGTATTAAGTCGATGCTGTAATTGTCGACGTATAAACTTTTCACTATACTCATTGAGTATATGTGACAATAAAGGCTGTTCTATTCTATTTTATTCTATTCAATGACAAGCAGGTCAAGGAAGAGGTACTACGTAGTCAGTAAGAATGGCTAGACACCAAATAAAGAAGCAAAACCTAGATTATTATCTGAAGTATATACAAATAGACCAAATAAGATTAGATAAATTAATGAGTGGATCAAAGACTAATACGCTAGAATCATATCCCAGGTTGTAGGATGCTGGCAGCAGCACTGGAGAGTTTGGAGGCTAGACAGTCAATGTCAGAACTATATTGAGGATAAGTATTCTAGCAAGCTACATAATAGGGAAATAGAGAGAGTTTTAAATGAAATAGTGGGAACAAAGGATCACATTTGGGAAAATATGGTAAATAAAAAAGCAGAGACAATCAGTGGTATTAATATAGGAAATGACAGATTTTTACTTTGACTTCCTGTCAGTCAAACAGCAAAACAAATAAGTCTAGCAGTTAAAGAAATAATAAAACGACAAAACTAAAGGCCCTCTATGTGAATGCACAATATTCTGGTTATGAATCTGAAACAAAACAGATGGTCTGAAAACATCAGTTGAAGCAAGTAAGTTTGATCTGATAGCCACAGATTGGGACCGACATAGTGAAAGCTACATGGCATTGAGGAAGGATGGGAGGCTAGGAAAAGATGAATGAGGTAGTCCTGAAAATTGATGATGGTATTAGCATAATAGACCAAGATTAGATAAATTCAGGAAATCATAATATAGACGCAGTTTAGGTTGAGATAAAACTTGTGGAAGCAGAAAACATGTCCCCTTGCAATAACTGTGGTCGGATAGAGTATAATGAAGTATCATCCAAATAGTATGATGATAATCATGGCGGATTGTCCAGTCAGCGTCAGAACCATACTGATGGTAGTATTCTAGCAAGCCACATAATTTTTTTTTCCTTTTTACTTATTCACAGGATGCAATCTTCACTACCTAAGATGGCATTCATTGCCCATAACTAGGGAAGTAGAGAGGGTTTTAAATGAAATACTGGTTTCAAGGAACCAAATTTGGAAAAAAAATAGGGCAAATAAAAGAGAAGAGACAATGCAATACTCAAAGGTATTAGGATGGGAAATGATAGATTTTCTGACTTCCTGTCAGTTTAACAGCAAAACAGATAATTCTAAAAGTTACAAAACTAATAAAAAGGATTAAAATACAAGTTCTATACGAATACGCGTATAGAATCAAAAGAGATGAACTGACAGCATCAGTCGAAGCAAGTAAGTTTGATCTGATAGCCACAGATTGGGACCTAAATATTGAAGGAATATAACATTTAGGAAGGACAGGAGCTGAGGAAAAGTTGGCTGTGGTGACGCCTCAAATTAATGATGGTATTAGCATAATAGAGAAATTACCGAGGTTCAGGAAACTGGATGTAAAAGCAGTTTGGGTATAGATGAACTTGTGGGAGTGGTATACAAACGTCCTAACAATAACTACATGGTAGGACAGAGTATAATGAGAGATTGCCCAAACTGTATGATGTTAACCATCAGGGATTGTAATTTGAAAGCAGGCTGGAAAAATCAGATGGGCAAAGGTTACCTAGCTGAACAGTTCATAGAATGATTTTAGGAGAGCTCTTAGAGCAGAATGTTCTGGAGCCAACCAGAGAGCAAGCTATGTAGACCTGTCATTGTGCAACAGAGTAGATTTAGTTGATGACCATGTGATGTCGGTGTCCTAGTAGCAGAGATCATAACATCATTGACTTTAACATTCAGTTTTAGGAAGGCAAGAATGAATCCAAGACTATTTTAAACTTAAGTACGGAAATGAAAGGCAAGTTAGCTAAAGTGAATGGATAAATCAGACTGAGGGATAGGCCAATGAAAATTCAGTGATCAACCTTCAAGAGGATATTACAGAATGTACAGAATAGGTACATTCCAATAAGACAAAAATGTCCAACGGATAGATCCACCATCTGTGATTCACTAACGTATTAAAAAAAAATCATAGGTAGCAAGACAGAAGATCAGAAGAAAATTTTAAAAACAGCAAAGAATAGGTAAAAGATTAATAAAGAGGGAAACAAACTAGAGTACAAGAGAAAGTCAGCTAGAAATATGAAAATAAATAGGAAAGTTTTAATGGGTATTTCAAAACAGAAAGTTAACAAAGTAAGTATTGGTCCTATAGGAAATGAGTCTGGGGAGTAAAAATGGAAAATTATTTATATAAATGATTTGAATGTGAACACAGGGCGTATAGTTAGTAAGTTTGCAGATGGCACCAAAATTGGAGGTGTAGTGGACACCGACGGTTACCTCAGATTACAACGGGATCTTGATCAGATGGGCCAATGGGCTGAGGAATAGCAGATGGAGTTTAATTTAGATAAATGTGAGGTGCTGCATTTAGGAAAAGCAAATCAGAGCAGGACTTATATACTTAATGGTAAGGTCCTAGGGAGTGTTGCTGAACAAAGAGACCTTGGAGTGCAGGTTCATAGCTCATTGAAAGTAGAGTTACAGGTTGATAGGATAGTGGAGAAGGCGTTTGGTATGCTTTATCTGTCAGAGCATTGAGTATAGGAGTTGGGAGGTCATGTTGCAGCTGTACAGGACATTGGTTAGGCCACTGTTGGAATATTATGTGAATGCTGGTCTCCTTCCTTTCAGAAGCTTGAAATTTGAAAAGGGTCAGAAAAGATTTACAAGGATGTTGCCAAGGTTGAAGGAATTGAGCTATGGGGAGAGGCTGTTTTCCTTGGAGCATCGGAGATGGAGGGTGAACTTATAGACGTTTATAAAATCATGAGGGGCATAGATAGAATAAATAGACAAAGACCTATACGAGAGGGTATAGATTTAGGGTGGGAGGGGAAAGATACAAAAGAGACCTAAGGGGCAACGTTTTCATGCAGAGGGTAGTGCAAATATGGAATGAGCTGCCAGCGGAAGTA
The DNA here is from genome assembly GCF_037043375.1 of Chiloscyllium plagiosum. Taxonomy (NCBI): domain Eukaryota; kingdom Metazoa; phylum Chordata; class Chondrichthyes; order Orectolobiformes; family Hemiscylliidae; genus Chiloscyllium; species Chiloscyllium plagiosum. Next base: position 36,589,771 of record NW_028270151.1, on the reverse strand, counting down.
GTGAAGGCTAGTACAATTACAACATTTCAAAGGTATCTGGATGGATAGCTGAATAGGAAGGGTTGAGAGGGATATGGGCCAAGTGCTGGCAAAAGGGACTAGATTAGGTTAGGATATCTGGTCGGCATGGATGAGTTGGACTGAAGGGTCTGTTTCCATGCTGTACATCTCTATGCCTCTGTAACATGTGTGCAGATGAATTAAATAGGTATTTTGCATTGTTCTTCACTACAAAGATAACTGTAAATCAAGAAACAAAAGGGAGGGAGGAATTCAAGTAATTTATAGTCACCAGGGAACTGGTACTGAGATATTTGTTGGAACTTGAGGTTGATAAGTCCCTAGGTTTGAACAGACATCATTCCAGGGTCTAGAATAAATGGCTACTGAGATAATTGATAAATTGGTTATAATTTTCCAAAACTCCCTCGATTGGAGAAGATCATTAAACTGATAATAGCATATATACTACCTTGTACAAAAAGGGAAGGAAACAAAGCAGGAAACTATTGGAAAACTAGATTAATGGTTTTCACAGGAAAAATGTGACAATCAATTTAGCAGGGCAATTTAGTATAGCAATTGAGAAATATTCAAGTTAGTCAGCAAAGTCAACACCATTTTGTGAAAGGGAAATCTTGCTGAAACGTTATTGGGCTTTTTAAAGAAGAAACATGGGCAGTTGTGAAAATAAAAGTGTATATACCGTACTTAAATTTCCAAAAGGCAATTAATAAGGTGCAAATCAAAGTTTATACTGGAAAATAAAAGTGACATAATGTGATAAATGCAAAAGTCTAGATTAGAATGGTGCTGAAAACGCACAGCTGTTTAGGCAGCATCCGAGGAGCAGGAAAGTCAACATTTGGGGCAAAAGCCCTTCATCAGAACTGAAGGGCTTTTATCAGCCCTTCATCAGGACATAATATGATAAAGGTTTATACTATGTTATAAATAACAGTGTGGACTTTAAAATATATATGTACTAGTTAACTCTTGAACAGTGAGCTAAAGACGTTATTTACAAGAAAGCATATCACTTAAGTCAAATTACTCATAAGTTAATTGGGAATTAATGGCTGAAGTGTGTTTAGTGAATTGAATCTTGACCAATAGAAAAAAGACAAAGATGGCCAGGGCCACAATCAAATTTCAGTTGCAAAAAAAAATTCATACTGGCTGATTACCACAAACTAGAAATGCCTGTCTCCAGAGTATCAGAGCTGGAAAGAAGTTGCTTGGTTATGAGCACTGCAAAGAAATCATCAGGCTATCAGAGCTAGAAAGAAGTCTTCAGGTGCATTAGCAGTTTAAGAAAATAAAGCTTTTCTTAAAGTTCAGTTAGGTAAAGTTGGAGAGTTCATCAGTGTCTGTTTATTTTCTCAGGAAGAGACAGTATCAGAGAGAATTACATCCAATGAATATGTAGAAAATCCAAATGAAATGCCTGCACTTTATTCATTGAGTAACTAATTTAAAGAAATAAGACTGGAATGATATTTCACTGAAGTTGAATGTCTATAAAGGATATTTCTGAGAAAAGATATTGCATTTTCTGTATTTAAAATAAGATCTTTTCAAAGTGTGTTTTGTATAGAATTATGTTTTCTTTTCTGTATTAAACTTCAGTTGTTTTATTACAAGTATATTGACAGCCTCCTGTGAATATGTCAAACAATTTATCACCACAGTTACCAGTAAAACTTATGATCAATCAAGTCAGGCTTCACTCTTGGATTTAGTCATGTCCAATATTAACATCAGTTTGATCATACCGGAGCGGGGTCTTGGCATGATGAGAAACTCATTAAATTTAAGAGGTGTAGTGATTAAAACGAGGTCAGCCACATTGACCTCAGAATTCTTTGTTTGGACAAGGTTAACTGCCCCAATCAGAGACCCCGAACTAAAAAGGTACAAACAGGAATGTCAGAGGTTCTGTTCACTCTGAGAAAGCCAGATTAGTGCTAAGTGCTGTGCACATGTAAATAAAGAGTGACAGGATACCAGCCTCTGTGCAATTATGACAAGAGGAATCTGTGAAGTTTTTAAAGAAAAGAGGATATGAATATATTGAACATGAAAACAGAAGTGTTATGGTGAAATGTTTTACATGGATTTCAAAATGGCATTAGTTCTTCTGAAAAAGATTAGATTTCCTACAGTGTGGAAACAGGCCCTTTGGCCCAACAAGTCCACACCGACCCTCTGAAAAGTAACCCACCCAGTCCCATTTTCCCTTTTGCTAATGCACCTAACACTATGGGCATTTTGGCATTGCCAATTCACCTGACCTGCACATCTTTGGACTTGTGGGAGGAAACCAGAGCACCCGGAGGAAACCCACGCAGACACACAGGGAGAATGTGCAAACTCCACATAGACAGTCACCCAAAGGCTGGAATCGAACATGGGACCCTGGTGCTGTGAGGTAGCAGTACTAACCACTGAGCCACCGTGCCACCCTGAACTCTGCTTTCTCTCCAAAGATGCTGCCAGACCTGGGCTGAGTTTCTTTAGCAATGTTTACAAGCAATGTCTGAAGGGTATTTGATATGGTTTGTGATGAAAGTGTGGTGCTGGAAAAGCACAGCAGGTCAGACAGCATCTGAGAAGCAGGAGAATCGGCGTTTCGGGCATAAGCCCTTCATTGATATGGTGTCTAACAACACACTTGTGAGCAAAGTTAGATCTTATGGAAAAAAAGGGATAATAATAACATAGATATAACATTGCCTGACTGATAGAAGATAGAAGACAAATTATTTGAACTGTCTGTGTGTTTAGTGTAGTGTGTAGTGTTTGTCATGGAATTCTGCAGAGGTCAGTGTTGGGACCCTTGCTTTTCCTAATATATATTAATGATCTTGACCTCATTTTACAGGAAACAATTTCAAATCTGGGGATGATTTAAAACTTGAAAGCATTATAAACTGTGAGGAGTACAACACAAAACGTCATAAGAACATTGAAAAGTTGTTGAAATCGTCAGACAGGTAGTGAATGAAATTCAATGCAATGAAGTGTATGGTGACACACTTTGGTAGAAAGAACATACAAAATGTAAACAAAGGGCATAACACCAAAGGGTCAACAGGAGAAGAGAGACCTGGATGTAAATATGCTTAAGTCATTAAAGGTGACAGGACAAATGGACAGTGCAACTAATAACGTATGCAGTACTCTAAGTTTTATTTATAGGGTATAAAGCCTTTCCTGTTGAAGGGCTTATAAGCAAAATGTTGATTCTCCTGCTCCTCGGATGATGCCTGTCCTGCTGTGCTTTTCTAGCACTACACTCTCGACTCTGATCTCCAGTATCTGCAGTCCTCACTTTCTCCTAGGGTATAGAGCAGCCATTCTCAATGGGGGCCCTGGCACATTTTAAGGGGACCACAGACTGAAAACTGTGAGAAGGGGAGCCCCACCAAACTGATGAGATACCCTAGCAACAACCTTTACTGGAGTCAATAGTTTCCCTCCTATTAATAATATCTTTCCAACACACCATTTGAATTCAGCACACCTGGTAAACTAATTGCTTAAGCCCCTCCCACACAGCGTCACTTCAGAGTCAGTCGTGAATCAGACTGCACCCGGTCATCATAGTCAATCAACAGTTCTCGCATCCATAATTGCCATACTTCATTATCTGAAGATCAGCGTGTCCATCAGTGTGTTTATCTCGTTTTTAGTGATTAACAGATTTAATGTTTTTAGTGATTAACAGATTTAATGTTTTTATTTTTCAATAAAGTTAGTTTTAAAACTTTTTAAAGTTCTACCTTTGAATGATGAATCAATCAAAATTTTTTTCCTAGCACCAAAGCGTCTGTCGCCAAATAAGCTGGCACCAAATAGGTGTGGTGCCCAAACGGCTGTGCCAAAACGTACCATACCCCACCCAGTTCCCCCATTTAATCTAGACTATATTAGCCTCTACGATAATGACTCACTAATTTTGAACATTTTTAGTTGAATGCATGGTCCACACAATACACCAAACGCTTATTGATTGTTACAGCAGGAAAGTTTAAAGTGTAGCCCTAAAAACAACTGAAACGCTGATTTCTATCTCGCTGCGATTGTACTGTGAGTAAGTTTTAGAAGGAGCAATTTTGCAAAAATGACATTGTACCATACAAATAAGTGATGAGAAATAAAGTAATGAAATTTGCCTTGCCAGTATCATTACACTTGCTTACATCATTAGTTGGATCTGATTTGATGAATTAATGTCAAATCAGGCACTGGGTCGCTGGCACAGGAAGGAAAAATACAGGGTAGGACCATATAGGCATTGGAGTTATGTGAGCTACTTATGGTGAGATTTATGGCAGAATCGTCAAGGCCTATCTCGAGAGCTGGAGCATCTTGCACCATTGTTTATGCTTTTGCTGAGCAGCAAATCGAGTTTCCTGCTAGACAATGGCAAACATGCCAATTAAGAAGAATCTAGTTTGTAAAACACCTCGCTAATGACCCAACTGACTAAGATTCGAAAGTCGGAGGAGTATGATACGAAGGTCGGAGGAGTTGTAGACAGTGAGGAAGGACGTGGCAGGTTACAGCGGGATATAGATAAGCTGCAGAACTGGGCAGAAAGGTGGCAAATGGAGTTCAACGTAGCTAAGTGTGAGGTGATTCACTTTGGTAAGAGTAACAAAAAGATGGGGTACTGGGCTAATGGTCGGATACTTGGTAGTGTGGATGAGCAGAGGGATCTTGGTGTCCATGTTCACAGATCTTTGAAAGTTGCCACCCAGGTAAATAGTGCGGTGAAGAAGGCATATGGCGTACTGGCTTTTATTGGTAGAGGAATTGAGTTCCGGAGTCCAGAGGTCATGTTGCAGTTGTATTAGACTCTGGTGCGGCCGCATCTGGAGTATGGTGTGCAGTTTTGGTCGCCATACTATAGGAAGGATGTGGAAGCACTGGAACGGGTGCAGAGGAGGTTTACCAGGATGTTGCCTGGTATGGTAGAAAGATCGTATGAGGAAAGGCTGAGGCACTTGAGGTTGTTTTCATTGGAGAAAAGAAGGTTTAGGGGTGACTTGATAGAGGTGTACAAGATGATTAGGGGTTTAGATAGGGTCGACAGTGAGAATCTTTTTCCACGTATGGAGTCAGCTATTACAAGGGGGCATAGCTTTAAATTAAGGGGGGGTAGGTATAGGACAGATGTTAGGGGTAGTTTCTTTACTCAGCGAGTCGTGAGTTCATGGAATGCCCTACCAGTAGCAGTGGTGGACTCTCCCTCATTATGGGCATTTAAGCGGGCATTGGATAGGCATATGGAGGATAGTGGGCTAGTGTAGGTTAGGTGGGCTTGGATCGGCGCAACATCGAGGGCCGAAGGGCCTGTACTGCACTGTATTCTTCTATGTTCTATGTTTCTATTCCGGTTCCTACGGTATCAAACAAACTAGACAATGAAAATCTCAACACAGAAATCAGAATGGGTACCTGGTTTTCCTTTGTGGAGGATAAAGTGAGGACTGCAGATGCTGGAGAGCAGAGTCAAGAGTGTGGTGCTAGAAAAGCACAGCAGGTCAGGTAGCATCCGAGGAGCAGGAGAATTGAAGTTTCGGGCATAAGCCCTTCATCAGGAATGAGGTTTGTGGGCTGGAGGGCTGAGAGATAAATGGGAGGGATGTGGGGTTGTGAAGGTAGCTGAGAATGTGATAGGTAGATAAAGGTGGGGGAGAAGGTGATAGGTCGGAGAGGAGGGTAGAGTGGATTGATGGAAAATGTGATGGACAGGTCGAGCGGGTGGGGCTGAATTGGAGGCTTGGAATTGGGATAATGAATGGGGAGGAGAAACGAGGAAACTGGTGAAATACACATTGATCTCGTGTGGTTGCAGGGTCCCAGGCAGAATATGAGGCGTTCTTCCTCCAGGCGTCGGGTGGTAAGGGTTTGGCGATAGAGAAAGCCCAGGACCTACATGTCGTTGGTGGAGTGGGAGGGGAAGTTGAAGTGTTCAGCTACAGGGCGATGGGGGTTAGTTAGTGCAGGTGTCCCAGAGATATTCTCTCGAACGATCCACAAATTGGTATCCTGTCTCTCCGATGTAGTGGAAACCACTTTGAGTGCAACGGATACAGTAGATGACATCGGTAGAGGTACAGGTAAATTTCTGTTGGATTTGGAAGGATCCTTTGGGGATCTTGGATGGAGGCAAGGGGGGAAGATGTTTTGCACTTCCGGCGGCAGCAGGGGAAGGTGCCTGTGGTGGGGGATGGGGGGGCATCTGACGAGTGAGTCGCAGAGGGAATGGTCTCTACGGAAAGCTGGTAGGGGTGGGGAGGGAAATTAATCTTTGGTGATGGGGTCTATTTGTAGGTGTCAGAAGTGGCGGAGGATGATACAATGTATACAGAGGTTGGTGGGGTGGAAGGTGAGGACCAGGGGATTCTGAACTTGTTGCGTTGGGAGAGATGGGTTCAAGGGAGGAGGTGCCTTTTTCTGGCTATCAATGAAAATTCATGGTTGGACTTGTCTGAATGCTTGCCTGTCTGTGATTTTCCTCTATTGGATAATGATGAGATGCAGGTTACTACTAAGCATAGACCCTAACTTCTTATTTTACAAAGTGAATGCCAGGGTTTACGTTCCAGATGCAATTCGATTGGTCAAACTACTAGTCTCGAAGCAAAATGCACTTTATTCATATGTTATAGTTAAACAACATCAAAAGAAAGAATAAATTGGAATAACTCAACTCTATTGGAAAGCTTAATGGAATAATAGATTATTTAACTACTAAGTAACTGTTCCAATATAGTAACATTTCATAAACACAGGCTTGGCAAAAGCAAATTTAGCAAAATGGATTATTTCATAGAATTCTAGCAGCAGGAAGGAAACCCCCAGTCTTTAGCTGTAAAACAGAGAGGAAAAATAGCTTCCACATCCAGCTTCAAGACCCCATCATCAACTGCTCCTAAAGGATAAAACTAAAAATTCTGGTTCAGTGAAAATTTGACCCCAGCCATTCAGGCTATTTCTATTGTTCCAACTTTAAAAAGAACTCCGAAGCGTCACAAGCTACTTACTTTATTAGCTTTGGAGCAGAGTCCCCAGCACCTTTTTTCACAAAAAAGGACAAAATACACCTCTTTAAGCTATAATAATGGCACAATATGTAAAGTGTGAGCCATAGTTGTTAAACAGCGACTTATGGGAGAGAATGGGACTATATGTACAAAGGAATGTCAGCCATGCTGTCTATATGCTATTGGCAACATGGCTTTGTAGCTGCTACGATGTTACATGTGAGGGACAATGTTGAATTGCCGAAACTTGTCTGGGTGCACATTGGCCTCTCAAAGATAGTGCAGAAGCAAGTGATTCTGGTTGTTTGGTGGATATCTGCTAAATGACAAGTTGTTCTGGTAATGGTACATGATAAGATGGGGCTAGAATTGGCAATGTGGATGCCATAGGCAGGAGAGGTCATTAATGACGAGGGTTTGGTAAGACACAGCAAGACATCTTGCTAGACCTTTTAGCAGCAATCCTTGCAAGAGCCTAATTTGACTCAGACTTAGCCAAAAGAATGTAAGATTCAGCTCAAGGAGGGAAAGAAAAAATGCATTGCAAGAGATTAAAAAAAGGAGACAGAAAGCAAAGAAAAAGAAACATGTTAAAATTTAAATTTTAATTTTAAAAAATCGAGACTATTAACATTGAAGCTCTACTGTTTCTGGACTGGAGACGTTCATAGCATTGCGAATATAAATCCCCTTTGTAAAATCTTTCATATTTAAGTAGTAGTTACAGTGCAGGATTTAACGAACTCTTAAATTGTAAACATGGTAACCGTATGAAATTTATGGAATGGCTGAGTATGTAATGCTATTTTTAAGGTGTGAGCACAATGGTAGAAATTTCCTGACAGTTCAATTCACAGGTATGTCTTTGCTGCAAGTTACTGCATAATTTATGCATTAATAATGATGAGTGGCATATAACATAACATTATTTTGATAGTAAATTCTGGGCCATTATTCATATTTAAATAGTTCTAAATATTCATTCATTGCATTCAAATGGACATGGTGAAATAACTAATTTTGTTAAACTATTTATGTTATTCGCAGGCTGTTGTAAGACAGAGAAGCTCGTCTCTGCATAAAAATATACAGTGCCACTGCTGCCATCTACAGACTATACTGTTGAAGTAGCTCCACAAGGACTACATTTTCTAATATTATATGAACAGATTCAATGAAAACTAAAATACCTAACAAGGAGTCATTGTTTTGATATAGTGAGTAATTTTACCATTTCATTTTCATGAGTGCAATTTATTCTGTTTATAAGTAGAATTAAGACCACAGTTGTGAAATTGCTAAATTTTAGTGTTAAATAGTTAATAGTTGATGACCATTACAACAATGCTATTCAACAAAAATAAAGTCTCTATGAAGTTTTATGAAGATGCTTCATGTTTAATATTTTTGTGGACTTGAGGAGGAAGCTTGTGGACAACAGGATGGTTCTTTGCATTGGAATAGTTTTGAGGAGATTCACTCACTTGAGTCCAGAGGAGAGGGGTTCGACTCATGAAGAAAGATTGAACAATTTAAGTCTATGCTCTTGACAGTTTAAGAGGAATGAGAGGAGATCTAATTAAGGTATATAAGATGCTAGAGGGATTGACAAAGTAGATGAAGAGAGGATGTTTTCATTTTGCAGGACAATCTAATGAGAGGTCATACTCTCAGGTTAAGGGATAACAGATTTAAGACAAAAATGAAGAGAAATTATTTCTTTCAAAGGGTCATGATTCTGTGGAATTCATTACCACAAAGTTTGGACATTGAGCAAAATGGGGAGACAGACAACTTTTTAATTAGCAATGGGTTTAAGGGTTATAGAGAGCAAGCAGGAAAATGCAGTTGGAGGCCAAGCTGAGATCAGCCATAATTGTATTAAATGATGGAGCAGGCAAGAGGGGTTGATTTGCCTACTCTTACTCCTAGTTCTGGTCATGTAAAAATGTACATGAAAGGATAGTGGAAACAAGACATTTTTGGAGAATCACATATTGTCATAAACACAGAATTCAAGCAGAGGTTTATGACTGTTAGGTTGCAGCTTCTGCTTTCAAGACTGTTTGAATTTTTCAGTTGGTTGTAAGCCTGGGAAAGAAAAAAAAAATCACACAACACCAAGTTATAGTCCAACAGGTTTATTTGGAAGCACCAGCTTTCTGAGCGCTGCTCCTTCATCAGCCTGTTGTGTGATTTTTAACTTTGTACACCCCAGTCAAACACCAGCACCTCCAAATTAGGAAAGAATAAAAAGCTTCCCAGCTCTGCTCTCCTCTTTTCTGGAAATCCTGTTTCAGGTCCAGTGCACTGCCTAGAGCTGGTCTCTAGTCTGAATTCTGATTGTCACTTGAACATTGTTCATAAGAATTCACACTTCTGTCTTTCCTGAGAAAACTGCAATGCCAAAGAACTGGAGACATCTGCTTTGCTTACGGATACCCATCTACACATGGCAGAATGGCAGCCATTTGGGCATCTCGATCCCTGTCTAATTTACTTTCAAGAGCTAAGACTATGTTGCAATCCACGGAGTTGTGGAACTAAAGAAAGGCAGTAGCGCAGGACAAAAGGAACATGCAGCTTGGCTGTAAATTATTTCAGTATGGTAATACTGTTGAAAACTCATTGGTGATGCTCATTGTTTTAACTGCTTTGCTTTTATCATTTTTGGTGGAATGTTCACCTAGAGGTGTGCAGGTGATAATGTCACTACATCACAAAATTGGCTTCAAGTTGCTGCCTTTCATGTTTAACTGAAGTTACTTAGGTGCTTTTGTATAAACTCCTCCAAAGAGGCAAAGTCCCTTTTAACAAATGCTAACCACTTAACTAGAGCAATATTTTAACTCAGTTATAAATTTAGTTCACATTCACTTGTTTCCTGAAGTCTAGGAATAAAAACAAGGTGAGTGTAAAACAGCTTAGATAAGTTATTGTATTATTGCATAGATCCCACACCTGACAGGCAGTGTACCTTCAAGTTACATGACCTCATAACATATGACATTCTGTTATAAGGGTACCCTATCTCATCTTTAGTAATGCTATCAGTCCAGTGGAATCAGTGTAGTGATAGAGCTGTACAGCATGGAAACAGATCCTTCAGTCCAACTTGTCCATGCCGACCAAATATCCTAAATTAATCTACTCCCGTTTGCCAGCACTTAGCCAATATCCCTCTGAATCCTTCCTATTCATTTATCCATCCAGATGCATTTTAAATGTAATTGTATCAGCCTTCACCACTTCCTCTGGCAGCTCATTCCATACACGCACACCTTCTATGTGAAAAAGTTGCCCTTTAGGTCCCTTTTAAATCTTTCCCTCTCACCTTAAACTTATGCCCTCTTGTTTTGGGTTCCCCCACCCCAGGGAAAATTCGTAGTCTATTCACTCTATCCATGCCCCTCGCTTCCCACAGTAAACTTGGGTCTATCCCGTCTTGTCCAGGCGACTTATCATGTTTTTTTAAATTTCCAGAACATCCTCTCCTTAACACCAACCTGGTTTCTGTGTATCAGCCTGTTTCACACTGTCCTCACAAATAACAAAATCTCCCTCATTAGTGAATACTGAAGCAAAGTACTCATTAACGATATTCCCTACCCCCTCCGACTCAAAGCACAAGTTGCTTCCACAAATCTGATCGGCCCTACCCTCAGTCTGGTCATCTTCTTGTTCCTCACATAAATATAAAATGCCTTGGGATTTTCCTTCATTCTTCCTGCCAAGGCTTTTTCATGCTCCATCTAACTCTCCTAAGTCCATTCTTCAGTTCCTTCCTGGCTATCTTGTAATCCTCCAAAGCCCTGTCTGATCCTTGCTTCCTCAACCAGAAGAAAATTGTCTTCTTCCTCTTGACTAAATGTTCCACATCTCTTGTCATTCAAGGTTTCTTCACCCTAACATCCTTTCCTTGCGTCAGTGGGGCAAACCTATCCAGCACTAGCAGCAAGTGTTCCCCAAACAAACTCCACATTTCTGTTGTGCATTTCCCTGAGAATATCTGCTCCCAATTTATGCTCCACAGTTCCTACCTAATAGCATTGTAATTACCTCTCCCCCAATTAAATACTTTGCCATACCGTCTGCTCCTATCCCTCTCCATGACTATAGTAAAGGTCAGGGAGTTGTGATCACTATCACCGAAATGTTTTCTCACCGAGAGATCTGACACCTGACCTGGGAAATACTGCACTAACAGCACAGCATTGGTAAAGACCCCATGCAGTCATCAGCCAAAGGGATTTAGAAAATTGATTGCCACAAATAGAAATACCCTAGAAATAGGGTATTTCAAGAAGTCCTCATCAGTCAGTCGTCAGTTTTCTCTAGATGGAGGATGGACCAAAAAAACGAGGAAGAGACCCAGGGAACGAGTTCCCTTACACCTCAGCTAGAGAGCGGGATGCTGCCTTCACAACTTTACTGAGATTAACAAATTCCAAGCCGACAGCCTGTTTCCTCTTCTATCACTGAACCATCTCCAATTGTCTCAAGTGTAAACTTTAAGTTATCTAATTTTCTAATAAATCATATCTAAACTGCTGCTTCTCAACAAGCTATCTGAAAATTGTTACACCAACTATTTACATTGCTATAATGTAACAAATTTATATGTTATTGGATTGCATGCTTACTAATGTAACTGTACATTACATCCACATAACTGGCATAAAAGTGCATAAATGCCTGGGACCTGATCAGATCTATCCTCCAATTCTGTGGAAAGCTAAGGAAGTGATTGCAGGGCTCCTTACTGAGATATTTGTATCATTGATAGCCACAGGTGAGGTGCCAGAAGGCCAACATAGTTCCACTATTTAAGAAAGGTGATAAGAAAAAAAAGCAAGGAACTATAGACGAGTGAGCCTGATATCGGTGGGGAGAAAGTTGTTGACGGGAATCCTGAGGGACAGGGCTCGCATGTATTTGGAAAGGCAAGGACTGATTAGGGATACTCAAACATGGCTTTGTGCTTAGGAGGTAGTGTCTCAGCAACACCTCAGAGTAACCTTCATCAGATGAGCCGAAGAGTGCAGGTCGAGTTTAATTTAGATAAATGCAAGTACTGCATTTTGGTAATGCAAATCCAGGCAACGCCTCAGCTAGAGAGCAGATTGCTGCGCCTTTGGTGATGATCTTTGCATTTTCATTGTCCACTCGAGTAGAACCAGCTGATTGGAGGGTGGCAAATATTTTTTCCCTTGTTCAATGGAATAGAGATAACCCAAGGAATTACAGATCAGTCAGTCTTACATTGGTGGAGGGCAAATTATTGGAGAGGATTCTGAAAAACAGGATTTATGATTATTCGGAAAAGCATAGCTTTATTAGAGATAGTCAGTATGGCTTTGTGAGGGGCAGGTCATGAGGATGTGACAAAACACATGGATGAAGGTACAGCAGTTGGTGTGGTGTATATGGATTTTAGCAAGACATTTGATAAGATTCCCATGGTAGGCTCATTCAGAAAGTAAGGAGGCGTGGAATACAGGGAAATCTGGTTATCTGGAAACAGAATTGGCTGGTACATAGAAGACAGGAGTATGGTGGTAGATGGAAAGTATTCCCCCTAGAGCTCAGTGACCAGTGGTGTTCCGCAGGGATTTGTTCTGGGATCTCTGATCGTTGTGACTTTTATAAACAACTTGGATGAGGAAGTGAAGGGTTGGTTAGTAAGTTTGCTGATGACACAAAGATTGGTGGAGCTGTGGATCGTGCGGAGGGCTGTTGTAGGTTGCAACGGGACATTGATAGGATGCAGAGCTGGGCTGAGAAGTGGCAGATGGAGTTCAACCTGGAAAAGTGTGAAGTGATTCATTTTGGAAGGTCAAATTTGAATACAAAACATGGGGTTAAAGGCAGGATTCTTGGCAATCTAGAGGAACAGAGGAATCTTGAGGGAACCATGGACGTGGACCCCAAAGTTGCCACCCAAGTTGATCAGGTTGTTTAGAAGGTGTGTGGTGTGTCTGCTTTCATTAGCAGGTGGATTGAGTTTAAGAGCCATGAGGTTATGCTGCAGCTCAATAAAGCTCTGGTTAGACCACACTTGGAATATTGTGTTCAGTTCTGGTCGTCTCATTATAGGAAGGATGTGGAAGTTTTAGGGAGGGTGCAGAGGAGATTTACCAGGATGCTACCTGGACTGGAGGGCATGTCTTATGAAGAAAGGTTGAGGGAGCTAGTGCTTTTCTCAATGGAGTGAAGAAGGATGAGAGATGACTTGATAGAGGTGTACAAGATGACAAGAGCATGGATAGAATGGATTGCCAGAGACATTTTCCCAGGTCGGAAATGGCTATCGCTAGGGGACATAATTTTAAGGTGATTGGAAGACGGTTTAGGGGAGATGTCAGAGGTAGGTTCTTTACACAGAGTGGTGGGTGTCTGGAATGCACTGCCAGCAGTGATAGTTGAGTCAGATATATTAGGGACATTTAAGCGGATAGGCACATGGATGATAGTAAAATGTAGGGTATGAAGGTTAGTTTGATCTTAGAGTAGGATAAAAGGTCAGCACAACATCGAGGACTGGAGCTGTACTGTACTGTGCTGTACTGTTCTATGTTCTATTGTCTGTAAGGTATAATTCCATGAGTTTGACTATGTCAGGCTGTTGGTTGACCAATCTGTGAGACTAACTCCCAGGAAGATTTTGCAGCATTGACAAGGCTGTTTTTGCCTGGGTTCGTAACAGGTGGTCCATCCAGTTCCATTTCTCTATTGAGACTTCATACCGATTGTTATATCTGAGTGGCTTGCTATGACGGTTGAGAGCCAACTACATTGCTGTGGATCTGGAGTCATATGTAGGCCAGACCTGATGAGGATGCCAGATTTCTTTCCCTGAAGAATATTAGATGTTCTTTTCCAACAATCAGCAGTGGATCCATTAGATTATTAATTCCAGATATTTACTGAATTCAAATTCCACCATCTACGGGGAATTGAACCCATAACATTAGCTGAAATTCGAGATGAGTAGTCTTGTGATTATACCATGAGGCTGCCACCCCTATATCAAGTTTTAGATTGTAAAATTTGATTTGCATCCAGATCATCATGCTCTAAGCTTGATATATTAGTAATGTTCTATAAAATTCTGTGATTTATTTAACCTTCCTTCTTCCTTAAAAACATGAAATATAATCAGCTTGCCTGAATATATTTCATTCTCACTGGAAATGTGTTGCTGGAAAAGCGCAGCAGGTCAGGCAGCATCTAGGGAACAGGAGAATCGACGTTTCGGGCATAAGCCCTTCTTCAGGAATGAGGAAAGTTTGTCCAGCAGGCTAAGATAAAAGGTAGGGAGGAGGGACTTGGGGTAGGGGCGTCGGAAATGTGATAGGTGGAAAGAGGTCAAGGAGAGGGTGATAGGTCAGACTGGGGTGGGGGCGGAGAGGTCGGGAAGAAGATTGCAGGTTAGGAAGGCGGTGCTGAATTCGATGGATTTGACTGAGACAGGGTGGGGGGAGGGGAAATGAGGAAACTGGTGAAATCCGAGTTCATCCCTTGTGGTTGGAGGGTTCCTAGGCGGAAGATGAGGCGTTCTTCCTCCAACCGTCGTTTTGTTGTGGTCTGACGATGGAGGAGTCCAAAGACCTGCATATCCTTGGTGGAGTGGGAGGGGGAATTGAAATGTTGAGCTACAGGGTGGTTGGGTTGGTTGGTCCGGGTGTCCCAGAGGTGTTCTCTGAAACGCTCCGCAAGTAGCCGGCCTGTCTCCCCAATATAGAGGAGGCCACATCGGGTGCAGAGGATGCAATAGATGATGTGTGTGGAGGTGCAGGTGAATCTGTGGCGGATATGGAAGTTTCCTTTGGGGCCTTGGAGGGAGGTGAGGGGGGAGGTGTGGGCGCAAGTCTTGCACCTCCTGCGGTTGCAGGGGAAGGTGCCGGGAGTGGAGGTTGGGTTGGTGGGGGGTGTGGATCTGACGAGGGAGTCACGGAGGGAGTGGTCTTTACGGAATGCTGATAGGGGAGGGGAGGGAAATATATCCTTGGTGGTGGGGTCCGTTTGGAGGTAGCGGAAATGACGGCGGATGATGCGCTGTACATGGAGATTGGTGGGGTGGTAGGTGAGGACCAGTGGGGTTCTGTCCTGGTGGCGGTTGGAGGGGCGGGGCTCAAGGGCGGATGAGCGGGAAGTGGAAGAGATGCGGTGGAGGGCATCGTCGACCACGTCGGGGGGGAAATTGCGGTCCTTGAAGAAGGAGGCTATCTGGGTTGTGCGTTTTTGGAACTGGTCCTCCTGGGAGCAGATGCGGCGGAGTCGAAGGAATTGGGAGAATGGGATGGCGTTTTTACAGGGGGCAGGATGGGAGGAGGTGTAATCCAGGTAGCTGTGGGAGTCGGTCGGTTTGTAGTAGATGTATATTTCATTCTCAGCTGGTTTGGCACAACTGCCTCAAATTTAGATATTTACCTTGATGACAAACAGAAGCATGACATAGTTTCACAACAAAGTCCTATAGTTGTTAATGTGGTTTCCTGGGTCAAACATCACTGCCAGTTTTATGTTGTCTGAGTATTCCTTATGTGCTCTCCCTGTAACACTACAATTGGCTGATTGACTGACTACAATGATTCTGTTGCACTGTGCTGTGAAGGTGAGGTGTTGATTCTACTAAAACATTACATGCATGATGTCATCTAACTGTCTTAAGGGTATGCAGCCTCTCTGATATAGGATCTGTGCAATAATACAACATTCCCCCTTTTCTGATAAACGTGTACAAAGATGTGTACAAATATATTATCTCCACACATTAAAATCAAGCCTTGGTGGATGTGTAGCATGTCAGGTCGAGTCCTTAGACAGTTGTCACAACTTAGCTTGTAGCTTCACTCAGTGGTGTGCTGTCTGTTATCACAGGTAAATCTGAAACATATGTCATAGATGTGTTCTCATCTGATCTGATACTTTCCATATCTGAATAGTCATCATGCATGATGGGTGATTGATTATATAAAGTCCAGATATATTGCCAATTTCTTGCAAGATTTGACACATGACACTGTCATATGACTTAGGCTGGATCCAACAAGTATTATTTTGCCAGAACCCTCGTGCTCATAGGAAAATTTTAAACTCTTATACTTTCATTTGTTTCTGGTTAGGATAACTGTCTGTTAATTGATCATGATCTTGCACCATTTTCTTCCTTTTTTCCAATAATACATGATGTATAAGTGGTGCATAGATTATGCCCCTTCGTGACGGCCATTTCTGTCCTGGGAAAAAGTCTCTGGCTTTCCACTTTATCTATACCTCTCATCATCTTGTACACCTCTATCAAGTCACCTCACAACCTTCTTCACTCTGATGAGAATAGCACTAGCTCCCTTAATCTTTCTTCATAAGACATGCCCTCCACTCCAAGCAGCATCCTGGTAAACTTCCTCTGCACCCTCTCTAAACCTTCCACATCATTTCTAAAGTGAGGTGATCAAAACTGAACATAATATTCCAAGTGTGATCCAACCAGGACTTTACAGAGCTGCAGCATAACCTCACGTCTCTTAAACTCAATCCACCTGCTAATGAAAGCCAACACACCATATGCCTTCTTAAGAACCCTGGCAACTTTGAGGCATCTATGGACGCGAACCCCAAGATCCTCTGTTCCTCCACACGGCCAAGAATCGTGCCTTTAACCCTGTAATCTACATTCAAATTCGAATGAATTACTTCACACGTTTTCAGGTTGAACTCCATCTGCCATTTCTCAAACCAGCTCTGCATCCTGTCAATGTCCCATTGCAACCTAAAACAGCCCTCCACACTATCCAGCATTCCACCAACTTTTGTGTCATCGGCAAACTTGCTAACTCACCCATCCACTTCCTCATCCAAGTAATTTCTCAAAATCACAAAGAGCAGAGGTACCGGAACCAATCACTGCAGAACACCACTGGTCAGTGAGCTCCAGGCTGAATACTTTCCATCTGCTACCACTCTCTGTCTTCAGTGGGCGAGCCAATTCTGTATCCAGAAGTGATTTGGTTGTGGGAGTATAGGAGGTAAGAACTGTCATAAAATCATGGCAGAGAAGAGGTCTTTTGGCCATTAGGTCTGTGCTGTCTACACTAATCCCACATTTTAGCACATGTCTCAAAGCCTTAATGTTATGTCTTAAATGCTCATCCATGTATGTTTTAAAGATTCTGAGGTTTAAAGCCCCAACTATCTTTTAAAACAGTGCATTCCATATGTGGATCTCTCTTCCAAACTTGACAGCTGCAGCTGAGGGTAAACCATTGCCTTGAGTAGCAGCATATGGATTTAACATAGCTTTTTAAAACAGTTAAGTCAGTTTGATTTGGACCGTCACATATTTTATAATACAATGTGTTCTGTGAGACCATTGGACCAAACGTAATGAGGGAAACAGGTCATATGTTGGATATCCCATATTCTGCACATGCTTTGTCAAGTTCAGTAGAATACATGGGACAACTGTCAGACATTTTGTTGTAGAATACCGAATATACTGATTATGGTAGTCAATATGTCAACAGTGATTGCACTCGTGGTACCTTTCATTTGTCACACAACAGGGAATTTAGTGAACTAGTCAGTCATCAGAATTTAATTGTCCTTCGACGTCCAAAATATCAGAAGTAATCTTGCACCATAGCTCAGAGGGAATTTCACATGGCCCTCATACATGCTGAGAAGTTGATGCGTTTCACGTGAATGGTCAGTTGATCAATGTTCTTTTTGGTGCTGGACCAATAGAGGGATTCACATGGCAATCTCTTGCTTTATTTTTGCCTAGGACGTAATTGATTTTTGTTTGTTCAGTCATGTGATGTTGATGTCATTGGCTGGCCATCCCTAGTTTCCCTTTAGAAGGGTGTGGTGAGCTGCATTCTTAAACTGCATAAGTCCATGTGCTGTCGTTAGATGCGCAATGCCATTAGGGCAGGAATTCCAGAATATTGACCCAGTGACACTGAAAGAACAGTGATATATTTTCAAATCAGGAGGGTGAATACTTTGGAGAAGAATGTGCAGGTGATGTTCCCATGTATCTGCTGCCCTTGTCCTGCTAAATTAAGTAGTTATGGGTTTGGAAGATGCTGCCTAAAGATCTTTGATGAATTGCTGCAGTGCATCTTGTAGATAATACACACTGCTGCTATTGAGCATTGGTGGTGGAGGGAGTGGGTGCTTGTGGATGTGTTCCAGCAAGCAGGCTACTTAGTCCTGGATGGTGTCAAATTTCTTGACTGTTTTTGGAGCTGCACTCATTTGTGTAAGTAGGGAGTATTCCATCACATTCCTGACTTGTCAATAGTGGACAGGGTTTCGGCAGTCAAGAAGTGAGTCACTCACTGCCTAACTTCCAACCGGCTCTTTTAGCCACTGTGTTTGTGTATCGAGCCCAGTTGAGTACCTGGTCAATGCTCACCCCCAGGATGTTGACAGTGAGGGATTCAGTGGGTAATAACACTACTGAGTGTCAATGAGTGGCATTTTCATGTTTCATCTTGTTTTGACATTGATATTATGGACTTGTTACTTGTTGCCCTTTGAAAATTATATCATTGAAAGTCTTAATTCATCAAAGGATGGCCAGAATAAACATTCTTGGTCAGGACCTGTTGAATGCAACCTAATGATCTTTTTGAGGTGTTGAAATTGGTCATCTTCAGTTATAGTTGCTTAGCTGTGACCAAAGTAAATACGATCAGTGTTGAGATTACTTTCTAACTCAAAAAATATTTACTTTGCTTGTGCTTCTAAAGCTTGGATCTTCACAAGTAATCATTAGTCTTTGAGGTGCACTTGTAATTTTCAGCATATCATTTGCGGTTGGTAGGATTAAAGAGGCTTATCACCCTATAGCAGACACAGTCTGATGCCTTTCTGGGATCTACCTATTTCCATGTGGTAAGCTTGGAGGGATCATAATATTGGAGTGAACCCTTGCTAACTGACAAAGCATTCTTAAGAGATTGAAAAAAAGTCTGCTGGTAATTGTTCTGCCATGGATATGGTGTGTCTTTACAAATAAGATCCCAAAGAGGAGAGACTTGTCTCAAAATTAGGAATGTATGGGGATAAAAAGTTGGAGAAACCAAAACTTCTTTGTAACTCATTTTTTGTCTTTTTGAATAGGCATTTAGTTAGTCTTATGTTTCAAAATGCAAAAGGTTTCATGTGTCCATTCTAAGGAACCATTTGACAATATAGATTATGCCAATGCAAAAGACATAATTAGTTAATTTCATTGCACTGAGAAAATTTTCTAAGGAAATTTCATGTTGGATGTATAAAGGGATAATATTTGCACTTGCATCTATGTCAATTTCAGCATTTAGCGCAGTTTGTCCATTCCTTTTGGGGTAAGTGATGTCGATAATTAATTATGATTGGGCAAAGAGTCTTCACAACTACCATTGAATATCCATCATTACTAGGTGCCATCACAATGTTGTGTTTTCTTAGGTCAAACACCACTGGTAGGATGATATAATGTGAGTGTTTCATTTATGTTATCTCTTCTAACATTTACCACGAAGACTGAGTTGTTGTCTTGAATTAACAACACAAATTATTTACACAGCTACATGATCTCAGATTTACACACTCTGTCCTTAATCCATGACGATATTGTATGATCAGTGTACATGGCTAAATGACTGTTTCACCTATTTTTGGCAATGTTGAAATTCTTGCCAGCGTTACCTAACATGGCATGGTGAGACAGTATTCGCCTATCTTATCACAATTTCCCACATCTTTTTCTTATATACTAACAAGTCTAATGTTCAAAATCAGGAGTTTTATTTTCTGCTGTACAAATTTTTAGAACTGCATTAAACTGATGGGATAATAGGGAGAGATTGAAATGCTTGCAGAGCTTTCTTTTATTTTTGTATGGCCAACAAGACGCTTTCTTTTATTTTTGCACATCACAAAATCTCCTTGAATTGAAAGACTTGCTAGGCCATTCCAGAGAGCAGATATGAACCGTAGAATAGTAGAAATGCTCAGCACAGAAACATACCCTTCAGTCCAACTTGTCCATGCTGACCAGGTATTAATTTAGTCCCATTTGCCAGTACTTGGCCCATATCCCGCTCAGTCTTTCCTATTCATATACCCATCCAGATGCCTTTTAAGTGTTGTAATTGTACTAGCCTCCACCACTTCCTCTGGTAGCTCATTCCATACACGCACCACCGTGAAAACGTTGCCCCTTAGGTCCCCTTTATATCTTTCCCCTTAGCTTAAACATATGCATTCTAGTTCTGGACTCCTCCATCCCAGGGAAAAGATCTTGTCTATTTACCCTATCCATGCTACTCATGATTTTATAAACCTCTGTGAGGTCATCCCTCAACCTCAAATGCTCCAGTCTATTCAGCCACCCCCTTAGGCTCAAACCCTCCAACCCTTGCAACATCCTTGTAACGTTTCTGAACCCTTTCAAGTTTCACAACATCCTTCCTATAGGAAGAAGACCAGAACTGAACAAAGTATTCCAAAAGTGCCCTAACCAATGTCCTATACAGCCACAACATGACCTCCCAACTCCTATACTAAATGCTTTGACGAATAAAGGAAAGCATACCAAACACTTTCTTCACTACCCTTTCAACTTGCGACTCCACTTTCAAGGAACTATAATCCTGCACCCCAAGGTGTCTTTGTTCAGCAACACTCCCCAGAGTCTTCCCTTTAAGTGTATAAGTCCTATCCTGATTTGCTTTTCCAAAATTCAGTACTCACATTTATCTAAATTAAACTCGATTTGCTACTTCTCAGCCCATTAGCCCATTTGATCAAGATCCCATTCTACTCGGAGGTAACCTTCTTCGCTGTCCACTACACCTCTAATTTTGGTGTCATCTGCAAACTTGTTAACTATACCTCCTATATTCACTTATATAATATTTATATAATCATTTATATAATTATTGTCATTTATATAAATTACAAAAAGCAGTAGATCTCGCACTGATTCTTGTGACGTTCCACTGGTCACAGGCCTCCAGTCTGAAAAGCAACCTTCCACCACCACCCTCTGTCTTCTACCTTCAAGCCAGTTGTGTATCCAAATGGCTAGTTCTCCCTGTATTCCAGGTGATCTAACCTTGCTAACCAGTCTACCATGAGGAACCTTGTTGAATGTCTTACTGATGTCCATTTGGATCATATCCTCTGCTTTGCTCTCATCAATCCTCTTCGTTACTTCTTCAAAAAACTCAATCACATAAGTGTGGCATGATTTTCCATGCACAAACTCATGTTGACCATCCCTAATCAATCCTTGCCTTTACAAATACATGTAAAGTCTGTCCCTCAGGATTCCCTCCAGCAACATGCCCACCACTGATGTCAGGCTCACCGGTCTGTAGTTGCCTTGCACTCCCAACCACTTTCATAAATAGTGGCACCACGTTAGCCAATCCCCATCATATTATTGCAGGTTTAGAACGGCAGAATGGGTAATAACAGCAGATTTCCTAAAGGACATTTTTGAACTGGGATGCCATTTTCAACAATCAGTGATAGTTTCACCAACTTTTAATTTCAGGTTCATTAACTGAATTTTAATTGCATCAGCTGCCATGATGGACGCAAACCCATATCCCCACAGCATAAGTCTGGGTTCCTAAATTACCGGTCCAGTGACATCACAACTAATCTGCTGTATTCCCTTTCTTCATTTAATATTTTCATAGAATCTTTGAATCCCTTCAGAGTGGAAGCAGATCATTCAGCGCAATGAGTCCACACAACCCTCTGTAATAGTTATTAACTGAAATCTCATGTTACACAGTAAATGCTAGGGAAATTTGTTTTTTAAGTGCCCCACAATTTAACAAGATCCTTTACTATTATACAATATCATACTTTTCTTAAATTGAAAGCCATCTGCTGTTATACTCCAAATGCAGCTGCAGATCTCAGTAGTTTCTTTCTACATCACATTAAATAATATCACACATTATTATCAACATAAAATGAGCAGAAGAAAACACAGAGACAATAAGAAACAAATAGAAAGAAAAATATATCATTCTATTAATTAGCAAAGTAATGTTGTGGCTATGTATTTGCATTAGAAATTTAGAGATGTGGACTAATAATCCAGAGTGTGTAAGTTCAAATCCAGCCACTGGAGTTTGTGTTTTTTTATTCATTCATGGGATGAGGGTATCGCTGGCTAGGCCAGCATTTGTTACCCATCCCTAATTGCCCAGAGGCAGTTAAGAGTCGATCACATTGCTGTGGGTCTGGGGTCACATGTAGGCCAGAACAGGTAAGGATGGTAGTTTCCTTCCCTGAGGGACATTAGTGAACCAGATGGGTTTTTCCAACAATCGACAATAGATTCATGGTCATCATTTGATCCTTAATTCCAGATTGAATTCAAGTTCCACCATCTGCAATGGCGTGATTCGAACCCGAGTCCCCAGAACATTACCTGAGTCTCTGGATTAACAGTCCAGCGATGATACCACTAGGCCATCACCCGAGTGTGAATGTGATTTTAATGAAAAGCTGTAATACGAAAAGTGACCGTGTAGTTGATATAAGAAAAATACAGCTGAAACACAGTTTTAAGATATATATCTTAAGACAGAAGGGATCTTCTTTCCTTAGAAAGAAATGTGTATCCAGCTCAGTGAACCTGCAAAGTTCTCCTCACTGGTGCCAAAGTTGAAAACATTGTTTCAGGAGTATTTATGCAAAGAACTGATATAAATATACTCACAATGACACACCCATCAGCCAGCATCCCAGAAGCCTTCATTACACAGACATGGTGTGGCACATCAGCAAAGCAGATCTGCCAGGTGTAGGGTTATGCTGATGTACATTGAAAGATAAGAGTTGTCTTGGGAATACTCAGCAATGAGTCCAGATCCTATAAACTTTCATAACTTCAGGTCAATATTGCAAAGAACATCTCATATTGAATCCAATCAACAATTCTTTTGTCAGTTAATGAATTTGTACACCTCATTGTTAGAATGGAGCAATAAAAGCAAAAAGTGAAGAACATATTCTGTGTGGAATTTCAAAGAAAATCACCAACTTCAGACTACTACCACCAACCAAGCCAGCTGAGTTCTCAATGACATCTGAATCTACCTGCCTCAGAAGCATCTGTTCATGAAGGCATAGGTAAGAGTAACCACTACACAGAGCTCACGTCTTCCCCACATGAACTTTCACAACGGCGCTGTATGGCACTACTCAGAGCCACTAACAGAAATAGAATTGTACGCCAGTACAATCTGTAACTTCACAACCAACATACCCCTCATTCCTCCAACATCATTAAGCCAAATAACCAAACCTCGCTCAATGAACAGAGCAGAAGAGCATACTGGAAGCAGGGAAACGACCAGATACAGCAACAGCTGGTGAAGCAACCCAAAATGGGAAAAGGAAATACTTGCATTTACATCAGACATTTCATGACCACTGGACAGGTTTTAGTGCTTTAGAGACAATTAAGTACTTTTTAATTGTAGTCGCTGCGACACTGTAAAATAAGACTACATATATGTTAAACAGTGAAAACACCATGCTCTACACAGAATTAAACAATTTTAAATAATTATTGGATGGAATTAATAATTCACAAGAAATCCAGCTCAATGTAACTTTTACAGTGATGCACACTATTTAGTTTAGAAATGGTAGCCATAATCAAGAACCAACAACTGGCTTCAAATCTTAAAAAACAGCTTCCTAGTGCATATGTAAGCATGCTAAGACCTTCATGTAATTCTCGAATAAACATTTTATAAACAAAGTGCACAAGATTTAAAAATATGAAGATGAATGTAAATTGTTAAAATACAGAAAGGAAAAAGAATTATCAACTCAATTTTCCCAAACATAAAGTAAATTTCAGTAATAACTTTGCAAGTTAGCTGTAACTTAAAATGCATTTTTGTTAGAAAAGAAGCAGACAAATAGTCTGAATGTAATAATGTTTTCTCTTCTTGGTGCATTCTTCATTTTTCCCCAATCTACAATCCATTTATAGGTATAATTGAAAATTAGCAGTACAGCTGTTTTAGGGGAGTAATTTATCATGGTGCATTGTTCATTACTGACACTTAGCCTTGGCTCTAACAAGGCAATAGTTGCTGGGGTTGAGACATGGAAAGCACTTC
This sequence comes from Chiloscyllium plagiosum, assembly GCF_037043375.1. NCBI lineage: Eukaryota > Metazoa > Chordata > Chondrichthyes > Orectolobiformes > Hemiscylliidae > Chiloscyllium > Chiloscyllium plagiosum. The sequence goes on along the minus strand of NW_028270151.1, from coordinate 36,565,551 downwards.
TGCTGCGGTGGTGGGTTTTCACTGCTTTGTTGCTAATTGTAGCCTCTTTCTATTGAATTGTGAGCAGAGTAAAAGAGCTTGTTCGCTTGGTGCAGCAAAGCTGCCAGGACTGCTCAAGCTATTATCAAAGATACTCTTGATCTTTTGAAAGCAGGAAATAGAATTTTTTTCCAACAGAGAAAGTAATTTGTGATGCGTCCATTAGTTCTTCATTAAAGCAAGATTAAATTGCACAGCAAATCACATCTGTGTTTGGATGATTAAAGGGTGGCATTTTAGAGGCCAAAACTAATTACTAGTCAAAATGAATGAGAGTGAAAAAACAGACATGTTTTTACATTAGATAGCGCGGCTTGTAATTAGATTCTGGCTAATTCCACTATTTCTTCTCCTTTAATGAGATGAGCCTGTCCTCATCTTTTTGTAGGTTGTGCTAACCGTTCAAAATGCATAATTTTGATATGCCTAGAGTATATTTTAATGACATTTTTCAGCTACCTGCCATAAATGATATTCTTTCTAGTGGTGCTTGATTATACTGGAAAGCATGAATTCTGTTATATTATAGAAAAAGATAGACTTTAAAAAATCCTGTTACTGTTCAGTAACTTTTAGGTCACTTATTTCAATCTTCAAGTTAATTATGTTAGTGACAAGTGCAAAGGAAACCGTAAAAGAAATAATAACTTGAATTTACTTTTCAAACTGCTAAATAAAGGTATATCCTAGTCTAAATGGCATTTTACAGTTCAGTGTACAAAACACTTAATAAAATGATTCTGCTGAAGCAATACTGAAATTACAGTAAGTTAAACATGTTGTAACGTACCAATTTAATTACCTTTGAGAATTTTACAAAATAAAAGCATGATTATGCTCCAAAATAAAAATAATCAAAATGGTAAAAATCTGCCTAACTAATTCAGAAATAACAGCATTACACAGTTGTAATTCTTAAATAATAATCAATTTGCTGTTTGTTCCTGAAAAGACTGCAAGTGATAACTTTGCTGAAATACAATCAACAGCTTGCTTCATCGGTATAATAAAGGAAAACAGATTTTAGTCTTTAGGCTGCTGTAGTAAAATTTTGGACGTAATGTGCTTGGAGTATGAAAACTCTTCATTTCAGTTTTGTTATAAATATGTCTATTGGCTTATTATTGTTCAGGAACTAAGTGAATTAATTAGCTGTGATTTCAAAGTCTCAGAGCCCATTTAATCTAATAACAACTACCCCATCAAAAAATTAAAAGATAGCTGTTCACATTCAATGCAAAAGCTAATATCTAACATAATTGAAATATTGCTACATAATCTCTATCTCACTTTAAATATTAAATCTTGATAGAAGCATCTTCTTGATGGGGTCAAGATAAATGATTTTTACCAAGTCCCATTTTTTTCTACTCAATAGACAATGACATGTTATATTTACAAAAGTAAATGAAATATTAATGAAAAGAGGTTTCATTTAATTATTTACAACTATCTCCTAATTTGTCGCCAATGACAAACTCAAATCTGGTTACAGGTAACAGATCCCATTTAGCCTTATGGATTGGAGAAATAAATATACTGGGCAGCTTCAGGTGAATGATATCATTTCAATGACAGCACTGACGGTAGTGAGTACTTCCACCTAGAGTAAGGGTTGGAATAGTACAAGTATGGAGCCAAGGGGGTATGGTGCATAGATAGAGTCATAGAGTCATAGAGATGTACAGCATGGAAACAGACCCTTCAGTCCAACCCGTCCAGGCCGACTGGATATCCCAACCCAATCTAGTCCCACCTGCCAGCACCCGGCCCATATCCCTCCAAACCCTTCCTATTCATATACCCATCCAAATGCCTCTTAAATGTTGCAATTGTACCAGCCTTCACCACTTCCTCTGGCAGCTCATTCCATACACATACCACCCTCTGCGTGAAAACGTTGCCCCTTAGGTCTCTTTTATATCTTTCCCCTCTCACCCTAAACCTATGACCTCTAGTTCTGGACTCCCCGACCCCAGGGCAAAGACTTTGTTTATTTATGGATTAGTGGTGCTGGAAGAGCACAGCAATTCAGGCAGCATCCAAGGAGCAGCGAAATCGACGTTTCGGGCAAAAGCCCTTCATCAGGAATAAAGGCAGAGAGCCTGAAGTGTGGAGAGATAAGCTAGAGGAGGGGGGTGGGGGGTGGGGAGAAAGTAGCATAGAGTACAATAGGTGAATGGGGGAGGGGATGAAGGTGATAGGTCAGGGAGGAGAGGGTGGAGTGGATAGGTGGAAAAGGAGATAGGCAGGTAGGACAAGTCCGGACAAGTCATGGAGAAACTGCTGAGCTGGAAGTTTGGAACTAGACTGAGGTGGGGGAAGGGGAAATGAGGAAAATGTTGAAGACCACATTGATGCCCTGGGGTTGAAGTGTTCCGAGGCGGAAGGTGAGGCGTTCTTCCTCCAGGCGTCTGGTGGTGAGGGAGCGGCGGTGATGGAGGCCCAGGACCTCCACGTCCTCAGCAGAGTGGGAGAGGGAGTTGAAATGTTGGGCCACGGGGCGGTGTGGTTGATTGGTGCGGAGATGTTCCCTAAAGCGCTCTGCTAGGAGGTGCCCAGTCTCCCCAGTGTCGAGGAGACCGTATCGGGAGCAATGGATGCAATAAATGATATTAGTGGATGTGCAGGTAAAACTTTGATGGATGTGGAAACCTCCTTTAGGGCCTTGGATAGAGGTGAGGGAGGAGATGTGGGCACAGGTTTTACAGTTCCTGCGGTGGCAGGGGAAGGTGCTAGGATGGGAGGGTGGGTTGTAGGGGCGCGTGGACCTGACCAGGTAGTCACGGAGGGAATGGTCTTTGCGGAAGGCGGAAAGGGGTGGGGAGGCAAATATATCCCTGGTGGTGGGGTCTTTTTGGAGGTGGCGGAAATGTTGGCGGATGATTTGGTTTATGCGAAGGTTGGGAGGGTGGAAGGTGAGCACCAGGGGCATTCTGTCCTTGTTACGGTTGGAGGGGTGGGGTCTGAGAGTGGAGGTGCGGGATGTGGACGAGATGCGTTGGAGGGCATCTTTAACCACGTGGGAAGGGAAATTGCTGTCTCTAAAGAAGGAAGCCATCTGGTGTGTTCTGTGGTGGAACTGGTCCTCCTGGGAGCAGATACGGCGGAGGCGGAGGAATTGGGAATACGGGATGGCATTTTTGCAAGAGGTAGGGTGGGAAGAGGTGTAATCCAGGTAGCTGTGGGAGTCGGTGGGTTTGTAAAAAATGTCAGTGTCAAGTCGGTTGTCATTAATGGAGATGGAGAGGTCCAGGAAGGGGAGGGAGGTGTCTGAGGTGGTCCAGGTAAATTTAAGGTCAGGGTGGAATGTGTTGGTGAAGTTGATGAATTGCTCAACCTCCTCGCGGGAGCACGAGGTGGCGCCAATGCAGGCATCAATGTAGCGGAGGAAGAGGTGGGGAGTGGTGCCGGTGTAATTACGGAAGATCAACTGTTCTACGTAGCCAACAAAGAGACAGGCACAGCTGGGGCCCATACGTGTGCCCATGGCTACCCCTTTGGTCTGGAGGAAGTGGGAGGATTCGAAGGAGAAATTGTTACGGGTGAGGACCAGTTAGGCCAAACGAATGAGAGTATCGGTGGAAGGGTACAGTTGGGGACTTCTGGAGAGGAAATCCATGCTCCTCATAATTTTGTAAACCTCTATAAAATCACCCCTCAGTCTCTGACGCTCCAGGGAAAACAGCCCCAGCCTGTTCAGCCTCTCCCTGTAGCTCAGATCCTCCAATCCTGGCAACATCCTTGTACATCTTTTCTGAACCCTTTCAAGTTTTACAACATCTTTCCGAAAGGAAGGAGACCAGAATTGCACGCAATATTCCAGCAGGGGCCTAACCAATGTCCTGTACAGCCGCAACATGACCTCCTAACTCCTGTACTCAATACTCTGACCAATAAAGGAAAGCATACCAAACGCCTTCTTCACTATCCTATCTACCTGCGACTCCACTTTCAAGGAGCTATGAACCTGCACTCCAAGGTCTCTTTGTTCAGCAACACTCCCTAGGACCTTACCATTAAGTGTATAAGTCCTGCTAAGATTTGTTTTCCCAAAATGCAGCACCTCACATTTATCTGAATTAAACTCCATCTGCCACTTCTCAGCCCATTGGCCCATCTGATCCAGATCCTGTTGTAATCGGAGGTAACCCTCTTCGCTGTCCACTACACCTCCAATTTTGGTGTCATCTGCAAACTTACTAACTGTACCTCTTATGCTCTCATCCAAATCATTTATGTAAATGACAAAAAGTAGAAGGCCCAGCACCGATCCTTGTGGTACTCCACTGGTCACAGGCCTCCAGTCTGAAAAACAATCCTCCACCACCACCCTCTGTCTTCTACCTTTGAGCCAGTTCTGTATCCAAAAGGCTAGTTCTCCTTGTATTCCATGAGATCTAAGCTTGCTAATCAGTCTCCCTTGGGGAACCTCGTCGAACGCCTTACTGAAGTCCATATAGATCGCATCTACTGCTCTGCCCTCATCAATCTTCTTTGTTACTTCTTCAAAAATCTCAATCAAGTTTGTGAGACATGATTTCTCACGCACAAAGCCATGTTGACTATCCCTAATCAGTCCTTGTTTTTCCAAATACATGTACACCCTGTCCCTCAGGATTCCCTCCAACAACTTGCCCACCACTGAGGTCAGGCTCACCGGTCTATAGTTCCCTGGCTTGTCTTTTTGCCCTTCTTAAACAGTGGCACCACATTTGCCAACCTCCAATCTTCCGGCACCTCACCTGTGACTATCGATGGTACAAATATCTCAGCAAGAGGCCCAGCAATCACTTATCTAGCTTCCCATAGAGTTCTCAGGTACACCTGATCAGGTCCTGGGGATTTATCCACTTTTAACCGTTTGAAGACATCCAGCACTTCCTCCTCTGTAATCTGGACACTGTGCAAGATGTCACCATCTATTTCCCTACTGTCTATATCTTCCATATCCTTTTCCACAGTAAATACTGATGCAAAATATTCATTTAGTATCTCCCCCATTTTCTGTGGCTCCACACAAAGGCTGCCTTGCTGATCTTTGAGGGGCCCTATTCTCTCCCTAGCTACCCTTTTGTCCTTAATATATTTGTAAAAACCCTTTGGATTCTCCTTAATTCTATTTGCCAAAGCTATCTCATGTCCCTGTTTTTCCCTCCTGATTTCCCTCTTAAGTATACTCCTACTTTCTTTATACTCTTCTAAGGTTTCACTCGATCTATCCTGTCTATACCTGACATATGCTTCCTTCTTTTTCTTAACCAAACTCTCAATTTCTTTAGTCATCCAGCATTCCCTATATCTTCCAGCCTTCCCTTTCACCCTGACAGGAATATACTTTCTCTGGATAAATAATGAGATGGGTTTTGGAAAATCGCATGAGAAAATGTATTCAGCCTCACAGCGTGAAACCCTTCATGAAACGCATGTTTCTGAATTTCCTGTTTTCAGACATCCACAAACTTGACACCTGAACAGCCAAGGCAGTACAAGGAGGAAGAAAGAGAGCAACAAATAGAAGAGCACTAATGAACTTATACTTGATCTAACAATTCCAGGTAAGGACCTCAGATCTCAGGTGAGAGGTTTGGGGCAGCATAGAAGATACTGCATATGGGCACGTACACTCAGATTTCGGGTGCTGCAGCTGTCCTAACTGTCTTCTACCTTTGTTGAGGAGCATGGAGGAGTTTGGCTCCAAAATTTTATAGGGCATTTTATCTCACCAGCCAAAGCACCATCATCACTATCATGCGGCAAACTTAGAGGGAACCCATAACCATTGAAACTTTGGTCTGAGGTTGCCACCAAGTCAGTGCACTCTCCACAGTCCGAGAAATGATCAGCAGTGCAGCATGAAGACTGATGGCTTTCTCCACACCATCAGGGAAAGTGCTGCCATTTTAGCTCTGTCACCTCACATTCATTCTAACTCGGTAACTGCACCCACTTCTCACCAAGACTGATGTATGCGACATTGCAAGTAACAATCATGCCACACAAATGCCAGGCAATGATATCTCCAATAAGAGACAATATTAGCAATGCTTCTTGACCTTCAATGACACTACTATTACTGAATCCTCCAAACCAACATCCTGGGGGTTATCATTGACCAGAAACTGAACTGGACTCATCATATGAATGCAGTGGCTACGAAAGCAGGTCAGAGGATAGGAATACTGCAGAGAGTAACTCACTTCATGACTACCCAAAGCCTATTCATTATCTGCAAGGCACAATGCACTTGCCTTGATGAATGCAGCTCTAACAACACTCAAGAAGCTTGATATCATCCAAGACAAAGCAGCCCATTGGATTGGCACCACATCCACAAACATTCAGTCACTCAACCATGGACACTCAGTTGCAGCTATGTGCACAATCTACTAGATTTATGCAGAAATTCACCAAAGTTCCTGAGACAGCACCTTCCAAACCAATGGCCACTACCATCAAGAAGAACAGGTGCAGCAGTTCCCTTTCCTTACTTGGAAAATATATCACCATTCCTTTTCTGTCATTGGATCAAAACCCTGGAATTCCCTCTCTGACAGCATTATGGGTCTGTCTACAGAGCATGGACTGCAGCAGTTCAAGGTAGCAGCTCACCACCAACTCCTAAAGGGCAACTAGGGACGGGCAGTAAAGGTTGACTTAGCCAGTGACACCCACATTCAAATGAATAAAAACATTCCCTCACTCACTCAGACCACCAAATCACTCCACACTACAAACCCTATATGATCTCTGCACTCTCTTCTCATTCACTTGGGATACCTCATCACCTTTCCTCTACTTGCACCAACACTAATAGCTGTGTCACCCACTTTCGTCTCAGTCAATCCCATTCACTGTCATATTTCAGATGAAAATGGTCCATAAAAGGACTAAACATGCCAAGATGGGTCGTGGTGTGCCTGACATTCAGCTCTTTACCCTTTATGAAGAGAGGATCCTGGCCCCATGACTGTGCCTGTGGAGATCCTAAAACCTCCAGGTCCCAACAAAGTATGGATCTTTGTCCATTCATGTGTGACCCTCCCATTACTACCAAGGTGCATATATTGTTAACATGTCTGAACTTCTAACCCTTCTTCATACCCCATTCTCTCTTTTGTCTCCTGCAAATGCCAATGGAATTAGGAAAGCTGGCCCTGCAAGACATCCACTTCCTCACCTCTGAGGAAAACAGCACTGATACCTCACAGTACGTGCTGGTAAGACTGCCTCCTGCAAACTTCAGCAGCATCAATACTGACACCTTAGCGGATATTTCAGCTAAATTAAAGTCAGGATCAGCTGCAGGTGAACACATCATTACTGCATCTCTACAGCTGGCTGATGAAGAAGCAACCCAAATTGCTGACAATTAGATGACTGCCAGAGACAAGGCACCATTCTGCCTTTAATAGAAGAGACCTCATGGTGTCAGCAATTAACAACTTAATCAAAATGCACAAGCAGACACAGGAACAACGGGCAGGTTTTCCAAGGGACTGAGTCAAGTGACACAAAGGTTGCAGTATTGCATTAATGCTGTTGGCATTATGCTTCCTCAGTCATGCAAGCATCCTCCATGAACAGGGTGGCAGCTGCTCTTGAGAGCTGGGTCCAGCACTGCAAGCACTCCTTAAATCCATCACTGTAGTTATTGGAGGTCAGCACAAACAACAAGGCGGAAGGGAACAAAGGATCCTGGCCTCTGTCCAGGTGCCCCTTCCTCAAAAGGTGATAGTGTGCTCCCAGTAGGCATTCAGCTAGAGGAGGAATCACCTGCAGAATCCACACAAGTCGCCAGGCCTTCCACCAACACGCAGCCTGTCACAGTCAGTCACCTATCAAGCCAAAGAGGATGCAGCTGCCCCTCGTCGGGACACACTGAGGATGTCCGGCCCTTCTCACCACAAATAGCCTGGTATGACCTGACCAAATCTCCAAGGTCAACAGGCTCCCTCCAATGCAACAAACCTAAGGACTATATCATGACACAGTGGGAAGGAAATAAAGAAGATGAAAAGGTGCAAAAATGGCACGGGTGACACTTAGTTGTAGATATATTATCATACTTGTCAATTAAAATTAGCTTGTCACCATCAGGTGATGTCGGCAAATGTCTGGCCAACTGCTACTACAAGGTTAAAGATGGAGACCACAGCCATCCTTCGTACTACATGCTGTTTTATTGTTCAAAGTAGCAGCTCCTGCTCCATTTGCATGATACAGGAACTTGGAAGATTCTTACAAATTTGTCAAGTGGGTAAATGTTTCCAGACCGTTTGTGTATAACAGCAATTAGTGGAATTGATTCCTGATGCTGCAAGCTGCCACCAAGAGTACTTTTGACCAAGATTTTGACACAGTAGGTGAATGCCGAAGATTTACATCACATGTAGTGTCGACAGGTTTCCTCTTCTATTTGGGTGTCTGTGTAACGCTGCTGCCATTTAAAGGACCTCATGTCGTTCGAAAGTGAACCCCTTTCCTCAAAGAGTACTGATCCTGCCCACTCCAGGTATGGTCACAGTCATTTTCAGTTCCATTGCACACTTGTTATTTACAGCATGGAAGGAAATAACAGTTGTTTTTCATGCAGTGAGTGTCGGGTTCAGCCTCTTACCCTTGTTGAATTCCCAATCTCTTCTGGTGAAGACGGCAGCAAAATAAGATGCTCCAGCCAGAGCTCCTTTGCTCGTCAGCTCCTTTTCCTCCTTTTCTTTTTTGTCTGCCCTCTTCCTGCAGTCCCAACTTTTAACTTCTTAAAATACCTTAACTAGAGGGAATGGAGAATAGAGTCCGAGACCAGCCCGGAATAGGTGATGAGTCATGGCCGGAGCAGGAGCAGAGTTATCGCAGGCCAAGTCCCGGAAGTGAGTCACAAGTCGAGTCCCAAAAGCGAGTCGTGGTTGGAGCAGAAGCAGAGCAATCACAGCTGAGTCTCAGAAACAGCCGGAGCGGGAGAGGAAAGATTGTGGGCCGAGTCCTGGAAGTGAATTCCAGTCATGGCTGGAACCCAGAGTGGCAGTAGAGCGAACATGGGCCAAGTCCTGGAAGTAAGTCGCAGATCAGAGCCCAGGTGGGGAATAGAGTAAGCGCAGGCTGGAGGGGCCGAGTCCTGGATGGTGGCCAGCATGTGGTAAGCAGGCCTCATGTTCTGAAGTCTGGCAGGCACAGACTGTATAAAAAGGACTATAACTTGTGTACTTTAAAGACACTTTTTATTCTCATTCTGGACTATTTGAACTCTGTATTCCCATGCTATCCATTTTTCTTTACTATTTCAATTCAGTAATAACATTTAAAGTATCTGTACCTTGGTACCCTGCATCTAAGATGGCACTGAGAGGCGACATTCGATACTTTTCACTGCGCTCATTCAAGTGCATGTGACAATAAGGGCTATTCTATTCTAAATATACAAATTCCTTTCTTGGTAGCCTTCCTGTAAACTCCACTGGCTTTGAATTTCAACGCATTTCCACTCAACCTCTCTATGTAAATCTTCATATCCCCACATTACCACTGCAGCCTCAGGCATATTGGATCTACATACCAGAGACTGTAATACACCAATTACACTGTCTGCTCATCGAAACCAGGATTTTGCTGAGTATTGATGAACCCACCTCATGCATTACTCCTTTCCCTTCCTGGCCCTATCGCCTCTCCTTTATCTATAGAGTTTTGTTTTATTTGTACATTGGATGTGAGTACCAGTGGCTGGGCCAACACTTATTGCCCATCCCTCATTGTCTGCTGGCCTGAGTTGCTTCAGAGAAAGAAGTGTCAATCACATTGCTGTGGATTTGTATTCAAACATGGGTCAGATTAGGCAAGGACCAGGTTTCCTTCCCTAAAGGCCAATAGTGAATGAGATTTTTTAATGACGTCACAGAAACATAGAAGACAGAACCAGGAGTAGGTCATTTGGCCCATTGAGCCTATTCTGCCATTTATTGTGGTTATGACTGATCATCCAACTTTTCCCCACATCCTCTGATGCTGTTAGACCCCTATGCTGCATCTAACTATTTCTGGAAATCACACAATGTTTATGTGTTAAATGCTTTGTGGTACCAAATCCCACTTACTCACTAGTCTCTGGGTGAAGAAGAAAGTTCTCCTCATCTCAATCCTTAATTCTTTACCATGTATCCTTAGACTGTGACTCATGGTCTGGTCACCCTCGCCATCAGAGAAATTCTTCTGAATCTACCCTGTCTGATGACTGTCTGGTGATCTCCATGGCTCATTCTTCCACGATGGTAACAATATGTAAGTTGGAACCCTTTCTCCTATCTGAGTGTTTTTACAGACATTTTGAATCTGTTTCTACTGCAAACACAACAGAGAGAGGGACATATGGACAATGTCAACAGCTCATTGACATAAACAGCTGCATGTGTCAGTGCTGCTCAACAGCATTATCACTTTATGCATTGCTGAGGGGTCATAATTATCTTTAGTACAGGTTCCTGACATGTTCTGGAGCAGCATACAGCCACCAGCTTCACAGCTGGTGTGTCTGCTAGAGACTGAATATCCTCAAGGACTCAGCCCACCAAAGCAAATCCTTTTTCCTGCACTGAATTAAGGCCTTCATAACATCACTCATTGTCTAATCCTGGTCTTTGTCACTTCTTTCTCGAATTTTATGATTTGGATTGGTAGCATTCCTTCCGCTCCTTGAATGCTTTGAGGAGGACCTTCAGGTCAGCATCAACAAAGTATGAGACAACCCTGTTCTGGGTTACATTCCTCTGTCTCTCCTGCTCCCAGTATGATGCAGTGAGTTAGTCATAGTAATTGTTGCCTTGGTGTGTTTAAATCATTCCTGCTGCCCTTCTGTCTCTTGCGGTTGCCAATTGGACTCACTCCCAACTAATTAGCGGGCCACCACATGAAAATTCAACCTGTGACTGCCTTTCACTTGGATAGGATCAGGGCTTAGAAAATTCTCGATACCAATTTCCTGACTGGATAGGAAAATAAGGTTGAGGGTGAGTACTACAGATGCTGGAGATCAGAGTCAAGATTAGAGTGGTGCTGGAAAAGTACAGCAGGTCAAGCAGCATCCGAGGAGCAGGAAAATCGACGGTTCAGGCAAAAACCCTCAATCAGGAATGAGGCTGGGAGCCTCGGGGTGGAGAGATAAATGGGTGGGGTGGGGCTGGGGGGAAGGTAGCTGAGAGTGCATGAGGTAAATGGAGGTAGGGGTGAAGGTGATAGGTCGGAGAGGAGGGTGGAGCGGATAGGTAGGAAGGAAGATTGACAGATGGGATAGGTCATGAGGACGGTGATGATCTGGGATTTCCCCTCCCCCTACCTTACCCCAGTTCCATTCTTCCAGCTCAGCACCGTCCTCATGACCTGTCCATTCTCCCCTTTTGCCTGAAACGTCGATTTTCCTACTCTCGGATGCTGCCTGACCTTCAGCACCACTCTAATCAGGAAAATAAGGGCCTTGACTCCTGAAAGACTAAAAAACAGCACTAATGATTTTGGAAAATAATACAAATAACCTTGGGCAATAAATATAAGTATTAATTAGTATATATTATTAGAGTAAGTTATGACAAAACAGTAATTGCATGTTTGGATTTTAAACAGTATTGAAAGTTCCTTGAGGCTCATCATGATTTATGACAGCCAGAACCTCTTTCAAAGCTAATATCCAAATACAGGAATACATTACGAATCAAGTATTGTTACTTTGTTTTGATCAGAAAAATATTAAAATTCCAAAATTATTTGAAAATCACTTAAGCTGGACTAAATAATATTGGTGCAATTTAATCGATGGAAATTGTGATCTAGCATCAAGTGATACAAATATCATGACTGGAAGGATTTTCTGGATGTTGTGGGTTTTCCATCTCATCACCTGAACAATTCAATGGACTATGTGCAACCATCAACTTTAGCATAACAGCTGACATTTAAGCAGTTGCTACGCTAATTGACTGGAAGATGAATTCCTCTGTTAGGCTGAATTTCTGTAGGTCGAACACTATCACTGTGTCACAAGAACTACCCTCAGGATTAAGGGCTGCTGCAGTTGGATTGGAAGCTGTCCTTACATTGCCATTAATTTAGCTATCTAAGAGTCTCAAATTCAGTTCAGAACAAGTTGGTTACCCTATGCCTCCTAGCCACTGACCTGTTCACAATTCTATGAGAAAGCCACCTACAGAATGTTATGGTCCTCCACCTTCTCTGCCACACTAGTCTGCAAAGCCATCAGCAGAGGATCATAAAGTTCTGTTCAATCTTTCAAAATCTAAATGGAGAGAAAATTGGACCTTTGAGAGACTGTACCCAAAATGTCCTTAAGCACTGTGCAGGAGATTAGGTGGGAATTTAAAAACATTAGATATTGTTACTGTCCTGTTAACAATGAAAAATGGAATGCCTTCACCTGACGAAGGAATGCTTGTGATTTTAAATAAACCTGTTGGATATAACCTGGTGTCGTGAGACTTCTGGAAATGGAATGAAAAGCAGTTTTGAGAAAGCAGATTTCAAAATCCCTTTACTAACCAACAGGTTTGTAATCTTTTAAGTTAATTTGACCAGCTTCTTCCCCAAACACTGGTTGCCAGGGGCACCTTTTTTTTCTAGGAGAAAGTGAGGTCTGCAGATGCTGGAGATCAAAGTTGAAACTTTATTGGTGGAACAGCACAGCAGGTCAGGCAGCATCCAGGGAACAGGAGATTCGACGTTTCGGGCACAGGCCTCCTGAAGAAGGGCCTGTGCCCGAAATGTCGAATCTCCTGTTCCCTGGATGCTGCCTGACCTGCTGTGCTGTTCCAGCAATAAAGTTTCACCTTTTTTTTCTACCACTCAGTAGGACTTCAAAATGCATGCATTCTGGTGTAGGAGTATATTGGCCTTGTTTAATTTGACTGGAGCCAAGGTTTGCTTCTCACCATATTTCTGTGCTATTGGGCTTCGTAGGAAGTAAGTGTGAGTTCATTCCCTTGAGATGAAAATCTTTCCTCCATGACAGGAGATTTGGAGTTCTAGAAAAAAAGAGGAATTTAAATAACTGTACATAAATGATTAAAAGCTTGTGCATTAGCTGAAAAATGTAATCAAAAGAATAATGGAAAAAGAATAAGGTTCCAGCTCAAGAGGATTAGAATACAAATGTGTGGAAGTTATGTTTTAGTTATATAAAGCCCATTCAGCAGATCACAGCAGGAGTAGTTTGAGAAGCAAACTTCAGGAAAGATACATTAGCCTTGGAGAATGTAGAATGCAGATTCACTTGATTGACATAATATAAACATAGCGACATTATTTCCTCTGATAGGGTAACTCTGAACAAAGGCACATCATTTTAAAGTCAGAACTATTTTATTTAGAAGTGAAATCAAGAATTTACCCAGATACCGTCTGTTCTTGTAAGCCATACATTTAGAATTCACTATACCACCACCATAGTTGAGGTAGCTAGCTAGTTGGAGAAAAAGCCATGTGACAAGCCAGCTAATCCTTTGTGTTTAAACACCTGTATTATCGACAGATTATGTTAAAAAACAGATAACACCAGGTTATAGTCCAACAGGTTTATTTGGAAGTACGGGCTTTCAGGGCACTGCTCCTTCATCAGGTAACTAGTGGGGCAGGATCATAAGACACAGAATTTAGAGTAAAAGATCACAGTGTCATGCAATTAAAATGATATATTGAACTAGCCTAGATTGCTGTTATGTCTTTTAGAATGGGTTGCAGGTTTTGGTTCATTAATGTGTAAATCCCAGAACTTCTGTTAAGTTACATTCTTGAGATAAACTTTTCTCAAACCACATTTTCATTGCTAACAAGATAGAGTTTAGAAGCAGAAAGGTTACGTTGCAGCTGTACAAAGTATTGGTGAGGCCACACCTGTGTGCAGTTTTGGTCTCCTTACTTGACAAAGGATGTACTGGCACTGGAGGGGGTGCAGAGGAGGTTCACTAGGTTGATTCCGGAGTTGAGGGGCTTGACTTATGAGAAATGACTGAGTAGACTGGGATTATATTCATTGAAATTCAGGAGAATGAGGGGGGATCTTACAGAAACATATAAAAAAATTTCAAGGGAATAGATAAAGTAGAATTAGAGGGGATGTTTCCACTAGCAGGAGCAGCTAGGACAAAAGGGCATAGCCTCAAGATCAGAGGGAGCAGATTTAGGACTAAATTGAGAAGGAACTTCTTCACCCAGAGGGTTATTAATCTATGGAATTCCTTATCCAGTGAAGTAGTTGAAGCTATTTCAGTGAACGATTTCAAAGCTAAGATGGATTTTTTCTTGAACAATAAAGGAATTAAGGGATACAGTGAAAGCGTGGGTAAGAGGGTCTAAGTCCATAAAAAGATCAGCCATGATCTTATTGATTGGCAGAGCAGACTCGAAGGGCCAGACAGCCAACTCCTGCTCCTAGTTCTTCTGTTCTTATTATGTTTATAACTTAAGGTGTTATAAAAAAAAGTGACATCTCAGCTCAGACAATGTATTAAAGATGGTAGGTTAGAGTCTGTCTGTATCCCAATCTTGAGTCAGACTGGTTCTATTTCCAAAGTAGGAATTTATAAAATGTTATATGGATTGACTGCCTGCAGGTTGTGGGTTTTTTGAGCAAAAATAGAATGTATCTGTAAATACAATTCTGCAAATGCAAAATCACCCCACAGACCTATATGTGTGTGTGTGTGTGTGTGGGGTGGGGGGGGAAGAGAGTGAGAGATGGGGTGATAGAGAGAGAGAGAAAGCGCGCACGAGATTGAGTGCATGTGAGTGAGTGTGCATGAGAGAATGCATGTTTGCGTATCTGCATGGTTGGTAGAGTGTGTGCGTGAGTGTGATGGAGTATAAGCCCATGAGAGGGTGTGTGCATGAGTGTGTGAATATGTAAGAGTGCGTGTGTATGTGTTGGTGCGATTGCGTGTGTGTGAGTGTATAATGTAATGTACAGATGTCACATGAACCCAAGATGATGGCCTCAACCGGGACTTTGGGTTCATGTCACACTACAGTCAAGACTATGGTGCTGGATAGCACTGTAGGTCAGGCAGCATCCGAGGAGCAAGAAAATCGACGATTCAGGCAAAAGCCCTTCATCATGTCACACTACAGGTGACCCTAATGTACTATACACTCTCACACATACACACAAGCACACATACACACACACACTTTTACATACTCATACACTCATGCAGATGCTCTCTCATGCACACGCTATCTCTCAGACAAACACACACATATACACCAGATCACACACACACCCACGCACATACCCTCTCACAGACTTCTACTCTGTCACATTCACGCACACATGCAAACACACTCTCATGCACACACTCACACCTTTAATACATTTTCTCAGCTGAGATGTCACCTTTTTTGTTATAAAGTTCTCTCGAGAATGTGACTTAAAAGAAGTTCTGGGATTTACATATTAATGAACCAAAACCTGCAGCCCACTCTAAAAGACGAAAGACTTAACATCAATCTAGATTTGTTCAATATATCACTTTAATTGCATGACACTGTGATCTTTTGCTCTAAATTCTGTGCCTTTTGATCCTGCCCCAATAATTATCTGACGAAGGAACAATGCTCTGAAAGCTAGTACTTCCAATTAAACCTGTTGGACTATAACTTGGTGTTGTGTCATTTTAAAATTTGTCCAGTCCAACACCGGCACCTCCACATCATATATAGATTAGCACAAGCAAATTAGATGCTGAATGAGGCAAGACCTGAGCTGGATATTGTGTGTCCTGACAAGAGTGTTTTCAATGGGTGGGCATGTAATAAAGTCAGAGCATGAGGGCCACCACCTTCTCACCCACCTGGCCACTATATAATACCAAGAAAGCAGAAGAAAACATCTCACATAAATTATTATTGAAAGGTCAATAGAGCTTGTTAAAATACTTGATGGGAATGTAATCCCATCAGAATTTCCAGAATTTTATAAAGCAGCAGAGAGAAAGATGATTCTGACTTCAAGAGGGCCTTTTGTGCAACAGGGATTTGAAGACAGTTCACTTCCTTGCCATCCATCCATCTGCTTTGCAAACACCTCCACCCCTTTCAAAACCTATTGGCCTAGATTTACCTTGAGTCAAGTTCCATCAAGCCTCCATGTGGGCCTGCAGATGACACCAAAATTGGAGGTGCATTGGACAGTGAAGAGGGTTACCTCAGATTACAACAGGATCTGGACCAGATGGGCCAATGGGCTGAGAAGTGGCAGATGGAGTTTAATTCAGATAAATGCGAGGTGCTGCATTTTAGGAAAGCAAATCTTAGCAGCACTTATACACTTAATGGTAAGGTCCTAGGGAGTGTTGCTGAACAAAGAGACCTTGGAGTGCAGGTTCATAGCTCCTTGAAAGTGGAGTCGCAGGTAGATAGGATAGTGAAGGCAGCGTTTGGTATACTTTCCTTTATTGGTCACAGAAGGCATTTGGTATGCTTTCCTTTATTGGTCAGAGTATTGAGTACTGGAGTCGGGAGGTCATGTTGCGGCTATACAGGACATTGGTTAGGGCACTGTTGGAATATTGCGTGCAATTCTGGTCTCCTTCCTATCAGAAAGGTGTTGTGAAACTTGAAAGGGTTCAGAAAAGATTTACAAGGATTTTGCCAGGGTTGGAGGATCTGAGCTACAGGGAGAGGCTGAACAGGCTGGGCCTGTTTTTCCTGGAGCGTCGGAGGCTGAGGGGTGACCTTATAGAGGTTTACAAAATTATGAGGGGCATGGATAGGATAAATAGGCAAAGTCTTTTCCCTGGGGTGGGGGAGTCCAGAACTAGAGGGCATAGGTTTAGGGTGAGAGGGGAAAGATATAAAAGAGACCTCAGGGGCAACTTTTTCACGCAGAGGGTGGTACGTATATGGAATGAGCTGCCAGAGGATGTGGTGGAGGCTGGTACAATTGGAACATTTAAGAGGCATTTGGATGGGTATATGAATAGGAAGGGTTTGGAGGGATATGGGTCGGGTGCTGGCAGGTGGAACTAGATTGGATTGGGATATCTGGTCGGCATGGACGGGTTGGACTGAAGGGTCTGTTTCCATGCTGTACATCTCTATGACTCTAAGTACTCATTTTAGTAAAGCATGTTCTTGCAGAAAACTTTTTATATTTTGAAAACCCACTGTTGAAATCATACAAACATTCTAAAGTCAAATATAGTAGAGTTAGATGGAGAGTTATTTTAAATGTAAATATCATCACATTACAAATAATGCCATACATGTATATTTATATTTTTTATTGATATCGATGAAAGCAATACCGTCATTTCTGTAAATGTTGGATTAATTTTACAAATTGCCAGGTGGAGGTAATGTTGAAACTTAAGGAAGAAATACCACTATAGTACCTGAACTAAAAAATAAACAGTATTAATATATAACCAGATAAAACATTATCTGGCAATGCTGTGGAAGCTAACAACACATATGAAATATAAATACACATATTTCCTGATCATAATGACACTATAACTCAACACATCACTTATATTTTGTGATTACTCAGAGTTCTGAAGTAGAGTAATCCCTTAATTTAGAAGAATCCTTAGAAACAGGCCCTTCGGCCCAACAAGTCCACACCAACCCTCCGAAGAGTAACCCAACCAGACCCATTCCCCTATCCTATGATCTTATATTTACCCCTGACTAATGCACCTAACCTACACATCCCTGAACACTATGGGCAATTCAGCATGGCCAATTCACCTAACCTGCACATCTTTGGATTGTGGGAGGAAACCCAAGCACCTGGAGGAAACCCATGCAGACACGGGGAGAATGTGCAAACTCCACACAGACAGTCGCTTGAGGCTGGAATCGAACCCCGGTCCCTGACACTGTGAGGCAGCAGTGTTAACCACTGAGCCACTGTGCCGCCCCTAACATAGTAATTTATCATTCCACCCTGTCTGTCTGTCTTCCCTCCTCCCACCTCTTTTCCTGGATTGGGCCATGGACTAGCATTGGTAAAGTGAGGACTGCAGATGCTGGAAATCAGAGTCTAGATTAGAGTGGCGCTAGAAAAGCATAGCAGGTCAAGCAGCATCTGAGGAATAGGAAAATCGACGTTTCGGGCAAAAGCCCTTCATCAGGAATGAACTGGTCCTTCTTAATATCCATAATTTGGCAACATTTTCTTAGATAGTGCTGTGATTCACTATGTCTTCTGCAGAATGATTGACCAGAAAAGTCTCCCACTTTTACCACCAACCATCATCTCTATTGCGAATATTTACAGGCTGACAATCAACTTGTTTGGTCATGTTATGAACACATTTTCCATGGAGAACAAGTGCTTAAGGAGTTGAGGCCTGGGTTTCTGCCCAGAGGTAGCATGCTGCCACTGCACCACTTCTTTGCAAAAGTAATCTTAATGAAGGCAAATAGAAAGGAATTAATTACACTTTATATGAAAATTATTGGAAAAAATAATTATTCCTTTCAAGGTAGATAGACTGAAAATATTTTTTAAGACCTGAAGTGATACTGGTCCTCAAGTAATAAGTTAACTTCATTATTATTATTAACCTTAGTAATAAGTCCAGGAAACTTATGACAACAGTTGTATAAGGTACAATACTTTTGTCAAAGTGCTACATATTATGTCTTTCATGAAATGTAACTTTTAAGTTTACTGTTGCTCCAAATGCTTTTACCACCAATGGGCTCTATCTTTGCCAATGACTATTCAAAACTAATAAAATGTTTTAAAAATACTTTTGGTCTTAATCAGTCAAAAACAGAAAATTTGTGTTTGTAACCATAACAGTTCCGAAAGGTAGGTAGAATTAGTGAGAACATAGATATCAAAGTTATACCCACAAATTGGAACAGAAGTCTCCAAACTTACAACAAGAATTTATACATTTATATGCATGGAAAATTTCATTAAGTTATAATCATTATATTTTCAGCCTATTTTGTAATTGTAGAGTCATACAGAACAGAAACATATGTTTCAGTTCAACAAATCCATGCCAACCATAATCCCAAATTAAACTAGTCTCATCTGCCTGCACTTGGCCCATATCCCTCCAAACTTTCTTACTGATGTACTTATCTAAATGTCTGTCAACATCATAACTGTACCCGCATCCACCGCTTCCTCTGGAGGTTCATTCCACACATGAACCACTTCATGTAAAAAAAATACCCTCATGTATTTTTAAAAAATCTTTCTCCTCTCACTTTAAAAATGTGCCCCCAATCTTGAAATTCCCACATCCTAGGGAAAAACTCTTGTCAGTCATCTTATCCAAAATCTCTAAGTTCACCTCTCAAACTCTTGTGCTCCAGTGAAAAAAGTCCCAGCCTATCCATCCTCTCCTTATAACACAAATGTTCCATTCACGGCAATATCCTGGTAAATCTCTTCTAAACCGTGTCCAACTTAATAATATCCTTCCTTTAATAAGGAAACCGGAACTGGACACAGTACTGCAGAACACCCTCACCCACATCCTGTACATCCTAATATAATGTCCCAACTCCCATATTTAAAGGTCCTAGCAATGAAGGAAAGCATGCTAAATGCCTTCTTAACCACGCTATCCCTATGTGATGCAAACTTCAAAAGAATTGTGTACCTGAATCCCTTGGCCTCTCTGTTCTACAATCCTACCTAAGGCCCTACTTTTAATTGTTTAAGTCTTGCCTTTGCTTGTTTTACCAAAGTACAACACCTCACATTAATCCAAATTAAACTCCATCTTCCACTCTTTAGCCCAATGACCCAATTAATAGGTCCTCTTTATAATCTTAGATAACCTTCTTCACTAATCACTATACCACCAATCTAATTGTCATCTGCAAATTTACCAACCACGGTTTCTGTATTCTCATCTAGGTTGTTTACATAAATGAAAACAAAAGTGGACTCAGCATCGACCCTGTCAAGCGTTGCTGGTCACAGGCCTCCAGTCCAAAAACCAACCCTCCACCATCACTCTCTGTCTCCTGCCATTAAGCCAATTTTGTATCCAATTGGCAAGCTCACCGTGAATTCCACGTGATCTAACTTTACTAATTAGTCTACCATGCGGAACCTTGTCAAAGGCTTTACTAAAGTAAACAATGTCTACCACTCTGCCCTCATCAATCTTCTTCGTTATTTCCTCAAACAAAATCTCAGTCAAGTTGTGAGACATGATTTCCCTCATACAAAACCATGCTGACTATCCCTAATCATTCCTTGCCTTTCCAAATGCATATAAATCCTATCTTTCAGAATCACTTCCAACAACTTACCCACCACAAAGTCAGACTCACAGGTCTACAGTATCCTCAGATCCCTTCTTAAACAAGGGCACAACATTAGCCACTCCTCACTGGTTTGACACCTCAACTGTATTTATAGGTGACATAAGTATTTATGCAAAGGGCCCGCAATATCCTCCCTAACTTCCAACAAAGACCTGGGATAGTACACATCAGATCCCAGAGATTTATCCACTTTCCTATTTTCGAAGACCTCCAACAATTCGTCTTGTTTTCGAAACATCAATATTTATTTCCGGAGTTCTCTAGCCTCCATTTTTTTCTCCACAATAAAAGTTGATGTGAAATATTAATTTAATATTAATTAAATAGCAAGCAATAACTGGATAACACTGCTGAATTTGTATATAGTTAATTAAGAATACATATACATTTAATAGAGCAGAAAATTTTAGAGTGCCTCTACCATAAATGGATCTGCCACATTTTCAGTCTTGTTATATCAGTTCTTCAGCTATACCTTGACGTCTATGTTTGTTACAGTAAATTGCACAAGCCAATCCTCTAAAATTGATGCTGCAGTATTAAAGTTTTATGATTAGAGATGCTACATTTCTGCTGAATTAGGATTTCTCTTTGCAGTTTATGATCATTGCAGAAATTCAAACCTCATACCATTTCAGCTAAAGCTTATAATAAGCTTTTTAGATGTTCCTGATGCTTCTGGTGATACTGATACAGTATTTCCATAAATCAGCAGAATTAACCAGGATCTTCAACAGTGTGGTTAAAACTGGGCAACAAAAGTCCTGAATTTGCTGCACTGAATATTATGATAACATTTCTAAATTTTTTTTCTAATCTACTCAAAGCTGACATACAGCTACATTCTATATTTATACACCACACTACGCCCTGTGATATAAGTGTTGTTCTGCCAGTCCCAATTACTAGAATTATTTTCATGGGTAGTTTATTTCCAAAAATATAAACAGTCTTTGTGCAGGTTACACATAAGAATATAGAAAACCAAACTGGATTAAAAATAGCAAGTTAATAAAATTCCCTGTCACTGAATACTTTATCAAAATTAGACTTATACATTTTTCTTCATTATAATCATAATAAATATTAAATCAGCACTAGCTGCAGCTGTAGATCAGGTCCATGGTTACTGTAATTCGGCAGATTAAGACAAATACTTGCAAATACTAAGAAAATATGTAAAATAATTATTGTCTACAATTAATGAAAGACAAACATTAGTGTCTTCCAAAATAACAACCTTCTTAACTTCAATAATCCTTAGTGTGTACCTATACTACAATGAAACTGAGTACGCATGCTGTATAATACTAATAGAAAAAAGCACAGTGCTGACCATTAAAAAGTGAAAAATCTCTTCAGTACACTAGAAAATAATATTAAATAAATGACATTTACATTTAGTTTGATAGGTAGGAAGTAAAAAAGCTGATATTGCTGAGGGATTCACAAATGATATTAAAGACTGCATTTCAGAATACGTATTGGTAAGATTCTAATGTCATTTATGTCAGTCTCTAATGCAAACGAAATGAGTCTTTCTTGTAATAAGAAGCTTCATGGAATTAGTTTCCGTTTGCAGAAAATTGCAATAGGCAGCCACTTTTATCTAAAAATTTCACTCGTGTATAAGCAAAACTCATATTATTTGGTTACATTCCATCAGAACTAAAAATAACATTGTGCAAATTCTATGCATGCTAATGATGTATAGAAATCCACCTGCCTTCAGATAAAATGAGTTTAATTTTCTGTTGCCAACTGCCTGGTTGGCCTTTCATAAATTACTTATGCACAGCTATTATTAAAAAAGAGGAAAAGCAAATTAGAAAATTCTTCCTATCTCTGCTGGATTTAGGCAACCCGTTGCTCTGACTGCTGGAGTCAGCATTTTAGAAAAAAACTGCTCCCTTGAAATTCTTTGCATTTATGTGTGGCTTTACGTCATTGTTGTAATTTTTTCCACTTTGATTTCTTCGAAATTAGTCTTAAATCTGAAAATTTTAGGAAGAAATCAGGTGTACATCCATTTGTCACCAAATTTGTTAAAGTTCAATGCAGTATTTAATTGAAATATAATCTGCAGTCAGATAAATTCATGCTTTAAAATATTATCTTTTTAGGTGGGTGGCATTAATATAAGTTCTTATGCTTTAGCACATTACCTTAGTGTACTCGAGAGACTTCGGAAGATAGTTAAGGCTTAGAAAAATGAATCCACATTTTTAAAGAGTTGCCAAGTTCCTGATTAAATAAATGAACTTGCACCACCTTCCCACCATTGCTTCACACAAAACAAATTTGGCCAAATAATTGAAGACACCTCCAGTCTTAGAAATTTGTATGCCAAAGTACAACAAAAAATGTGTATAGCATTAAGCTTTTTAAAAGACATTATCTTTATTCAGACAGTTGGAAGGGTATGTTCATGGAAATAAGATAATTTAATTTTCCAAATTCCTGTGTTAAAGTTCAGTGTTAAGATTTTGTACTCATAAACATGAATATTTTGTAAGTATTTGAAGTATTAAATAACAGATGAGTGCCAGTGAAGTATAAAACAGTATTCAACTGACTAGGTACAATGACAAGATTAATTTCAGGAATGAAACTTGAAAAAGGAATGAATACCAGAAAATTACGATCAATGGTTTAAATCCTCCAAAGATACAACTTATAATTTGCCTAAAATGTGAAGTCATTTTTCAGAATATTTCTAATTTGCAAGAAAGAACGGGTGGCATTGTAAATAAAAAGCAGGTCAGAGCAGTGAGTTAGAAACTGAAAGTAAAAACTGGTGTTCACTTCTTTATTTGTATAATAAGGCAAAGATTAAGGAAAGGATTCAGACAGGTCAGTTATGTCTACTTAACTCAACTTAAAACTGCATGAAAAGACAGCTAGTTTCACAACCTGAAACAGTTGCTATCAGCCTTTGCAAAATGTACAATTTTACATCAGTCCACTGAGGCCTCTGGGAAGATCAACTCAAAAAATGAGTATTCAATTATTTTTACACTAAACTGCATCCAAGGACCATGGAAGGCAAGTTTAAGAAATGAGAATAGAGATAGATGATAGTATGAAGAGAGGCAATTACGTTTTCTGGTTGTATAACTTTAGGAAGAGTTTGAGGAAGAAAATAATGAAATAGGTTAGTTGTAGAAATTTGATAGTGTCAGAGGATTGGAAAATGAAAACTTACTTAAGAAGTGGTTTTGATATACCCCCTTTTGATAAACCTGAAGGATGACTCACAATAGTGGCAGTATAGTATAAGCAATGAAACGAAATTGAAGTTTAAAAAATTGAAGGATGGAGAAGAAAAGTATTAATTATCATTTAAAAATTGAGAGCATTAAGTATCAAAATTAGGATTGGTTATGGAGATAGGATGATGGGGCTGGGTGTGGGTGGGACGCTCTTCAGTACAGACTCAATGGGCAAAATGGCTTCTTTCTGCACATAGGGAAATTGATAATTCTCTGATTCTAGTATGGAACAGGAAAAATACTTCAGAAAGGAGAAGTAGTTTTGAAAAATTCTTTCTCGGTTATTATTTTACTGCTCAGATACAAAAAAGAAGCACTGTTATAGGGAAAATATTTGTAGTGAGTAAATGGAAGCAATGAATTTAAGCAACTAATAGACCAAATGCATATAGAGCTTTTGGAAAAAGATGGGTATAATTGGATTTCAGGTAAATAAAAAGGAAAAGTGAAAGAAAAGGATCATGAAAAGAAAAAAAAAGAAAGCTAAGCTAAATGCAGTTTTTATAGATTAAAGAAGAAGAAAAATCATCAAAAAGAATTGGAGATCCTATGTGACCAGCCATCAGGATTTCACAGGTTTAGAGGTACTTGTCATGTGTCCAAGTTAATTGTGATCCCTATTTCCACTGGCCAGCTCTTAACGTTTAGCAATACCATCACCTCCCGGCAGTGCTCTTACAGTTCAATATCATGCCCCCATTGTCTCCATCCCACCCCCACCCCAGTCACAGGTTCACTATGGCCAAGTGTTCCTTAACTTTATTGCCAAGTGATATTTATTGCCACCTGTATGGACCAGCAATGTGAAGGATGAGATTTCTGAAAACTTGAAAGTGTGTGGTAAAATAGGACAAAGTCGGCAAGGGGAGGTCATGCCTGACGATTCAGCTAGAATTCTTTGAGGAAGTAATGAGCAAGACAGACCAAGGAGAGCCAATGAATGTTAACTACCTGGACTTCAAGAAGGCCTTTGACAAGGTGCCGAAGGGAGGCTACTGAGTAAGTTAAGAGACAATGGTGTCAGAGGCAAGGTGCTAGCATGGATAGAAACGTGGCTGTCTGGCAGAAAGCAGCGGATAGGAATAAAAGGGTCCTTCTCAGGATGGCAGCTGGTGACAAGTGGTGTTTTGCAAGGCTCAGTGTTGAGACCACAACTTTTCACTTTTACATTAACGATCTAGATGAAGGACTGAGGGTGTTCTGGCTAAGTTTGCAGGTGATACAAAGATAGGTAGAGGGACAGGTAGCATTGAGGAGTTGGGGAGCCTGCAGAAGGATTTGAACAGATTAGGAGAGTGGGCAAAGAAGTGACAGATGACGTATAATGTGGGAAAGTGTAAGCTCATGCACTTTGATAGGGAGAATAGAGGCATGGACTATTTTCTGAATAGGAAGGAAATTCACAAGTCTGAAATGAAAGAGACTTGGGAGCTGCAGTCTAGGATTCTCTCAAAGTAAACTTGTAGGTTGAGTCAGTTGTTCGGAAGGCAAATGCAATGATGGCATTTATTTGAAAGGACTTGAGTATAAAAGCAGGGATGTACTTATGAGGCTTCATAAGGCTCTGGTCAGATCATATTTGGAGTATTATGTGCAGTTTTGTGCCCCATATCTCAGGAAGGATGTACTGCCCCAGGAGCATGTTCAAAAAAGTTTCAGGAGAATGGTTCCAGGAATGAAAAGCTTAACATGTGAGGAACACTTGTGGACTCTGGGTTTATACTTGATGGAGTTTAGAAAGATGAGGGGGGGGGGGATCTAATTGAAACATACAGAATACTGAATAGCCTGGACAGAGGAGATGTTGGGAAGAAGTTTCCATTGGTAGAAGAGACTAGGACCCGAGGGCATAGCCTTAGAGTAAAAGGAAGACCTTTTAGGACGGAGATAAGGAGAAACTTCTTCAGCCAGTAAGTGAATCTATGGAATTCATTGCCACAGAAGGCTGTGGGGGCCAGGTCATGGAGTACATTTAAGACGAAGATAGATAGGTTATGGAGTATCAAGGGGATCAAGGGTTACAGGGAGAAAATGGGAGAATGAAGTTGAGAAACTTATCAGCCATGATTGAATGAAGGAGCAGACTCAATGGGCTGAATGGCCTAATTTCTTCTCCTATGTCTTATGGTTTTATGGTCTTAAACAGTAGATGGAAAGTGTGCAAGTCAAATATATTTCAGTAATTGAAAAATAGGCACATCAAAATTCAGCATTCTGTGGTTTGGAATAAACAGAAAATGTCAGAAATACTCCAGTGAGGTAGCATCAGTTGAAACAGAAACTGAGATAAATGTTCCACGTTAGTTTCCTTTCATCAGTATTGTTCCAAGATCAAAAGTGAAAATTCTTAGTAGTTACATTGTGACTGTTTTCAGAAAAGATAATGATACTTATTTGCTCATCCTGAAATTGAATATTTCTGAAAAAAGACAGTGTGTGTGAAGCTTCTCATCTTGGACTCATCAGAACATTCACAAAAGCATCAATACAAAGAGGAACTACATTCTAGACTGCATGGAAAGAGAACTCCAATTGGTTGATAAGTCGACACTAATCAGTAGAAGTGTTGCCATGGAGAATACACCAATTAGATGGTGACTGATAATTAGTTAGCAAGCTTTGTTTAAATTTAAACCAGATGGATTTACTTGGATTGGTCAAGGCATTGCTCTGAGGAATGAACCAGTGAATGGCTTTGTCAACTATTTTGAGAGATGAAACAGGCGCAACGTTTGCTCATGTTCTTTCTATCTGCAAATAACACAGCTCTTGCAAGTGCACCACACTACGAATCCCACTGACAATCTTAAATTGGTTGTCACCGTAATTCTTTGCACACTTTGCAAATGCTGTCCAATCATGGAATCACCTCTACTAATGGCCTTTGAATTTTGCAAACATCGGTTGATTAGGTATGTTCTATCTGTTGTATGTTGAAAACAAACCAAAGTATATGCTGTTTTATATGTTCCATCAGGCTTGGGAGCATATTGCCTATATACCTATCATCATATCAGCACTGAAATTCTTACACTGTTACACATCTGTATGATATGTAGAATGTCTTTTTGCCTTGACAGCAGCATACTGTAAACATCATAGCAGCATGAAACAATCAGCTTTACTTATTGATTGAATTTTTGAGAGACTGCAGCAGACATCAGACCAGGATTGGCTGATTTAGACTCTTCAGGACCAAAGATGGTAGTCGTAGGTGCATTTATGAGTTTGCAAGATGACCAATAAAAAATCTGATCAGGGAAGCCACTGTCTGGCAGGTTGACTTTGATGTGCCCTATTTCAGTAACAAATTTAACCAAATAGCTCAAGCTCTATTTATGAGGGTTGTAGATAAGGCCAATCATATAGAAGCTTTAGGAATCCCAATGCATATATTCACGAGTGATGATAGGCTTGCAGTAGACAGTAGAAGAAAAACCATGACCGATTTTACAACTAGTACATCAAAGAAAGGGGGTTGGTTGACTTCTTCATTTCAAAGGTGAATTTGCATGCAGGATGGATTCCACTGAAACATGTAAGGAAACATATACAGCTGTGAACTAAAATATAGTAAATGTGTCATTTACATATTGTCGGGGGTTAGGTGTCATTCCATGGAAGATAATATTTCTCATGGAACCAGAGGAAGTTGTTTGAGAGAGTTGGGTCCAGAGGGGAACCCATGGTAACAACATTCATTTGGGCAAGCATGATGGTGCTGTAATGCTAGAAATGTGGGCTGTATGATCCAAAGACTGGCAGATAATATAAAACAGCATGTCCCTTCAGCTGTTCACAACAGATAAGGTGAACATACCCAAACTGCCAGTGCTTGCAAACCTCAAAACACAATAAGCAGGATCAGATGTGTTTTTGTGATCAGACAACATTTGCTAAGTAATTCTGAGTGTGCTAAGAA
The DNA here is from genome assembly GCF_037043375.1 of Chiloscyllium plagiosum. Classification (NCBI taxonomy): domain Eukaryota; kingdom Metazoa; phylum Chordata; class Chondrichthyes; order Orectolobiformes; family Hemiscylliidae; genus Chiloscyllium; species Chiloscyllium plagiosum. The sequence goes on along the minus strand of NW_028270151.1, from coordinate 36,538,017 downwards.
TTACACTGACAACAAATTTAAGATGGTCAATGAGACTTATAGTGTGGCGAACTTGTATGGAAGCCACATATATTAATACACAGGGCCATGTTCTTCACAGACAGCTGTAAGCATGCTGCTACTGTTACACACCAGTTTTTCCTCAAATATTTTTACAGAGAGGGAAATTACAATGTTGACTTATATTTTAGAAATCTCTGTTGAAGTACAGTTCATAAATTCTTCAAGAAGTAGCTCGTGAGTTATTTTAAACAGAGGAACGTAAACAGCCCTGGAGTGAGAAGGAATATGGGGTTAGATTAAGTAATTTTTCTGAAGAGAAGCTTTGGAATGGATGTAATAAGATGAATAGAGTAGAATCCTTACAGTGTGGAAACAGGCCATTCAGTCCAACAAGTCCACACTGATTCTCTGAAAAATATCTCCCCTGGACTCACCCCCCTCCCGTATCCGTATATCCCTGCATTTTCCATGGCTAATCCACCTAACCTACATATCCCTGGACGCTATGGGAAATTTAGCTTGGCCACTCTACCTAACCTACACATCACCGGACTGTGGAAGGAAACTCACGAAGACATGGGGAGAATTTACAAACTCCACACAGACAGTTGCCCAAGGCTGGAATTGAACCTGGGTCTCTGGCGCTGTGAGGCAGCAGTGCTAACCACCCCTTAAAAAATAAAGAGATAAAATAATTGTACTTGTACTGTAACTTTACATGATTGTAATTCAGTTAAATTTTTAAAAAGAGTAAAATGAAACGTAAAGAAGAATAGAAATACTGGAAAAAAATTGATTGCTGAATTTTTGCTAATGGAGACATTCCTGTACTTCATAAACGAAGGACTTAAGTTCAAAAGCAGGGAAATTTATCCAAATAGTTTCAAAGATAAAGCAATTCAAGTACAGGGTTAAATAACTCCAATAACTGTAATACTGAATAAGTGCCTCAAAGCTATGCTTCCACCAGATAAGATTATTGGATAAATTATGAATTGAATTGAATTGAATTAAACATGTAGACAAAGATAATAGGAGCAGGAGTATGCCATTCGCCCTTCAGCCTACTCCACTATTGATATTGTGATAGTATAAAATTCAGACCTTAATAACTGTTCATAGATTGAAAGAAGCAACAATAACTTTATCTGGAATAAATTGTTAAGGGAAAAGGACAAATTGTGATATAAGAATTGAAAACAATTAGCTATGTCTGCGAGAAGAAGGAGTCAAGGCTGTTTCAACAGCTGCTTTACAAATGGCTATTTTATGCCTCAAGGACAAATGATTGCCCTACAGAAGAATTTAAGAAGTTAATTACACGAAAGCTGGGTCTTCAGACAGTCAATGCCAAATGCAACAAGGAACAAAGAAGCTACTTCTGATAAGAAGGCAAGCTGCAGAGTTGAAAGTTCCAAAAGAGTAGTCAAAATTGTGGCTGAAAGAATCTAAAGGATCATTAATAACGTCACACCACAAGCCTGAAGCACAGAAAATTACATAAGAATTCAACTCCAGAATTCCTCAGGAGCAGAACCCTGGAAAACAACATTGCACAAGGATTGAACTGTAGACATCCAGAGACAGATAGCTTGCTCGGTATTGTCACTAAATTTCACCATTAATCAGGTAGTGGGGTTGTGAGGCTGAACTTGATTACTTGAGGGGTCTTATTTTGGTTGCTACATGCAGTAAAGTTTAAATAGTTGTTTCAGTGTTTGATTGTGAGATTTCTTAATAAGGAACTAAATTAAAGTTAGCTGATCACAGCTGATCATCCAACTCATTGCCCAGGTTCCCACATTCTCCTTTTGATCCCTTTAGCCCTAAGAACTATATCAAATTCATTCATGAAAATGTCATTAAGCTTAATTTGAACACACAGCTGCAAGGGGAGGGAGAAAATTAACTTGAACACTTCTCTTCAAAAAGCTGGAAAACAATCTTAACATATTGAAAGGAATATGAAAAGATTTAACCAGAAATCATTTAAATGTCAATACAGAACATGAGCTATTCTTTCACTAGTTTTATGTTCAGAACATGAAACTAAATTATGCTTCTCAGCCAAAATACCAAGGTCAATGGTATCTACAGTACAGTATGATTTGTTTTTTATCTGTTAGAATGTGTATTCTTTCTTGGCCTCTATTGATTCTATCACATCCAGAGGAAAAGAAAATTTGATGGAGCCGAAAGCAACAATAACCTACACTTATAAGGTACCTTTAGTAGAAAGAAAAACTTTGAAATAATCATAAAAACATCATGAATGAAACTTTGATACCTATCCAGAGAAAAAGATATCAGAATAGATGACCGAACATTTGGTCTTTGTGATAGTTTTAATGGGCACCTTAAAGAATGAGACATCGGTAGAGAGAGATGGAGACATTTTTATGAACATAAGAAAAAGGAGCAGACGTAGACCATTCAGTTCTTCAAGCCTGCATTACATTCAACGAGATCATGGCTGATCATCTACTTCAACAACACTTTTTTCCACTGACTCCATACCTTTTGCTTTTTGTAATGCGTACAACATGTAATATGTAAAGTACATGCAGAGGGAATTGTGGAGGGAATTCCAAAACTTAAGACCAAGATAGCTGAAAGCAAGGTCACCAATAGTGCAGCAACTGAAATCAGCATCCACAAAATGCCAGAATTAAAGGAGAATAGTATCTCAAAGAATTGTTCGGTTGGAGAAGGCTTTTTAATATTCTGCCGGGATTGAAAGCCAGTGTGCGGCACCAGGCTTTGATCTGACGGATGAACAGTACTTGGGGCAAATTAAAATGCAGGCAATTGAATAATTATTGAGATCAAGTTTAATAAATAGTTTTTATTCATCACCAGATGAATCTGTAACAGGGAGGGTTAATTTTTAATTCTTTGTTTTATAACTCTGAAAACAAAAGAGGTTACATTTGTCTTGAGAAGGCTCAACTATCTTCAGGTGCTTTATCAGTGACTATCCAATCATCATGGGGTCCGAGGTAATGATGTTTATTGATGATTGGACAACATTCAGCATCAATTGCAACTCCTCAAAGACTCAAAGCAGTCAATATCCAAACACAGCACAACCTGGATAATTTCCAGGTTTGAGCTAATAAGTGCTGAGTAACATTTACACCATACAGGTGCCAGGCAATGAGAATTTCCAACACAAGACTGTCTAACCATCATTCCTTACATTTCAATGGAACTACCATTCTTGCATCCCCCACCATTAATATCCTGGGGGTTGCCATTGACTGGAAACTGAACTGGACTAGCCATAAATACTGACTACAAAAGGAGGACAGAGGCCTTAAATAGGAATCATGCAGTGAGTAACTTACCTACTGATTCACCAAAGCTTATTCACCAGCTACAAGGCACAAATCAGGAGTATGATGGAATAATTCCCACTTGCCTAAACCAGTACACCTCCAAAACACACTCAAGAAGCTTGACACAATTCAGGACAAAGAGCCCACTTGATCACAACTTTCATTCTAATATAGAGGCTCAGTAGCAGCAGGGTACTGTCTACAAGATGCACTGCAAAAATAAACTGAGGATTCTTGACAACACCTTCCAAACCCACGACCACTACCATTTGGAAATACAAAGGCAGCAGATCTATGGAAACACCACCACATGCAAGTTCCCCTCCAAACCACTTACCATCCGAGTTGGAAATATACTGACATTTCTTCACAGGCACGAGATCAAAATCCAAGAATTTCCTCCCTAATGACATTATGGGCATACTTTCATCAAATGGACAGCAGCACTTTAAAAAGCCAGCTCATCACCACCTTCTCAAGGACAATTAGGAATGGGCAATAAATGTGGGCCAGTCAGTGACAACCACATTCAAAGAATAAAAAAGACAAATGATATGAAGAAAAACAATGGAAATTTTACAAAAAAATAATGTTCATTAGCTGAGAAATTGCACCACATACACAATAGCATGATTGGCAAATACACTAAACTTGCTAGTACAATAATTAAGGGACATAAGTAAGGATTTGCATTTCTTTGGCATCATCCTCACAAAACTTTACAGTCAATGAATTACTCAGAAGTTTAGTTCGGTTGGCAAACACAGTTCCAAAGACACCAGTGACATGAAAATCCAGTTTTATTTTGGTGGTTAATGAAAAGACAATGGCCCAAAAATCTTCTTTGTTCTTTTCAAATAATGCTTTGGGATTTTTAATATTTACTACTGTTTGTTGCCAAATACAGTTTTCAGCTTGCAAGTGTGCAAATATTATCTGAAGGAGTGTGAAATAAGAGGAAACGATATTGAAGAGGAATACTTTTCAAGGATTTGGTTTGTGGTGATAATGGGGTTTGCGGTGAGGTATGAAATTTATGCAAACTGCTGCCAGGTAAGCTAGTTGCCTACTCGTTGGTCTGAAGGTTACTCCCTTCTTTTTCAGCATCTTTTCCCTCAGAATCATAGCAAGCTTTCTGATGTTCAATCTTCATACCAGTCATGTTGAGTGGCAATATTGTGCAGCACAAGCATTCAAGCAGCTTATTGGAAACTTTTTCTAAGTCACGTTGAAGAGCTCTTCCATTGGGTCTTGCCATCTAATGCATTATTTTAAAGTGCTAATTTCTTCTTTGTCCTCGCATGTAGCTCTGGTTGCAGCATGGTAGTGTCAGAATTGTTCTAGAGTCAACAGACAGGTAGTCTTTGTCCACCAGCAGACCAACAGGCACTGGTTACTACTCCTGGGAAACTTAAACTCTGGCAATATGGGAGCATTGTGAACCTCCCTGGGAAAGCATAGCCAAGTCCGTACACTCAGGTTACAGTTGCTGGCAAGCTGGATGTTCATCATTAGTTTTAGTTAAAGGATGGAGCCAGCTCATGAAGAGATATCCTCACGTTATGTATGCAATCTATTCCCTGTTATATTTGGTAGATATGAGTGATTACCAAGAAGCCAACTGCTTATTCATTTACCTTCTGCTGTCATTGAGGAAACGTATGAGCTTGCTTTCTGAAATAAGAAAGTCTATCATCTGACGAATGTAGGAGAGATTAGCAGATTGGTCAATATGTGCAACATTACTTGCTACTGCCTGGAACTCGTTCCAGGCAATACCAAGTGATGTTGCACATATTGACAAGATGCAAAATATCCCAGACAGGTTCTTGGAACAGAGGGGTTTGAAAAGAAATTTGTTAGAGAAGTTCAAAATTGTGTGAAATGTGGACAGAGCAAAGAGAGAGAAATTGTTTCCTGTGGCAGAAAGGTCACAGATTTAAGGGGACTGACAAAGAATCAAATCCAACAGAACAAAAATCTTTTTATGCAGCAAGTGGTTACAATTGGAATATACAGCCTGAGAGCGCAGTGGAGGTGGACTGGATCATGGCTTTCAAGAGTTGTGGAAGAAAGTGAGGACTGCAGATGCTGGAGATCAGAGTCGAGTGTGTGGTGCTGGAAGAGCACAGCAGGTCAGGCAGCATCCGAGGAGCAGGAGAATCGACATCTCGGGCATAAGCCTTCATCAGGCATTCCTGATGTCGAGTCTCCTGTTCTCCGGATGCTGCCTGACCTGCTGTGCTTTTCCAGCACCACACGCTTGACTTCCAAGAGCTGTCGACAAGCACCTGAACAGAAAAGAATTACCGGTCTACAAGAAAAAGTAGGGTCTAGGGAGGTGTGTTTGTAGTGGGTTGGACTACGTTAGTGCATTACTGCCAAATACTGGAACTGTGTTAGAATGGGGATGGCATGCAACAGGTGGTGTAGCAAGTATAGAATGGAATAGAAAGGATTTTTATAGTTCTTTGATAGAGCATATGTATCATTGGCAAGATGAGCATTTGTTGGCCATTCTAATTGACTTTATGCAAGTGGTTATGGACCATTTTCTTGAACCGTTGTAATCCATTGGGTTTAGTACAGTTAGGAAGAAAGTTCCAGGATTTTAACTCCGTGACAGTACAATCATACAGTTTCAAGTAAGGATGCTGTGTGGCTTAGAGGGGAACTTGCAGGAGGTGGTATTCTTGTTGATTGTTACACTTGTCTCGAGAGGGTAGAGATTGTTTGTTTAGCGTTGTTGAAGAAACCTTGACAAGTTACCGCAGTACATCTTGTACATTTACACAATGTGCTTTGATGGCATAGGTAGTGAATGTCGAAAGTTGTGACTGGGATACCAACCTAATGAGAAGCTTTGTCCTGGATGGTGTTGAGGTTCTTAAGTGTAGTGGGAGTCACCCTCATCCAGTCAAATGTAGAGTATTCTATCAGACTCCTGACTCGTATCTTGTAGATTGTGGACAGACTTGGGGAGACGGGAAATCAGTAGCTCATCATATAATTTAGATTAGATTAGATTACTTACAGTGTGGAAACAGGCCCTTCGGCCCAACAAGTCCACACCGACCCGCCGAAGCGTATACCACCCAGAACCATACTCCTACATTTACCCCTTCACCTAACACTACGGGCAATTTAGCATGGCCAATTCACCTGACCTGCACATTTTTGGACTGTGGGAGGAAACCGGAGCAACCGGAGGAAACCCACGCAGACACGGGGAGAACGTGCAAACTCCACACAGTCAGTCGCCTGAGGCGGGAATTGAACCCGGGTCTCTGGCACTGTGAGGCAGCAGTGCTAACCACTGTGCCACCGTGCCACCCCCTAGTTTCTTGATCCATAATATTTCCATAACTGCTCCAGGACGTTGATAGTGGAGATTCAGCAATGTCAATGCCATTGAATTTCAAGGGGGATTGTTTTCTTTGCTTTTTCTGGAGATAATTATCACCCATTCCTTCTGCATTGTGATTTTTTTAATTATTCACTTGTGTGGAGTTACCAGCTGGCCAGCATTTAGTTGCCCTTGAGAAGGTGGTTGCTTTTTTGAACTGCTGTAGTCCATGTGCTGCAGCATGATCCACAATGCCCTTAGGGAGGGAATTACAGGATTTTGACCCAGCAGCACTGAAGGAACGGTGATATATTTCCAAGTCGGGGCAGTGTCTGGTTTGGAGGGGAACTTGCAGGTGGTGATGCTTCCATGTATCCGTCCTTGTAATGTCATACTGCATGGAGATAGACCCTTCGATCCAACCAGTCCATGCCGACCATAATCCCAAACTAAACTAGTCTCACTTGCCTGTGCTTGGCCCATATCCCTCCAAACATTTCTTATTCATGTACTTATTCAAATATCTCTTAATGCTATAACTGCACCCTCATCCACCACTTCTTCTGAAAGTTCATTCCACACACAAACCACTCCGTCTGTAAAAAAATTTCCCCCGTCTCTTTTTAAATCTTTCTCTTCTCACCTTAAAAATATGCACCCTAGTCATTAAATGCCTCACCCTTGAGAAAAGACATCTGCCATTCACCTTACCTATACCGTTCATGATTTTGTAAACATCCATAAGGTCACCCTTCAACCTTCCAGATGAAAGTGGTTGTGGGTTTAGAAGGTGTTGTGTAAGGATCTTTGGTGAATTTCTGTAGCACATCTTGAGGATACTACACAATCCTGCTACTAGTGGTGGAGGGAACAGATGCTTGTGGATGTGATGCCTATCAAGCAGACTGCTTTGTCCTGGGTAGTGTCAAGCTGTTTGAGTATTGTTGGAGCTGCATCTGTCCAGGCAAGTGAGAGTATTCCATCATGCTCCTGACTTGTGCCTGGTAGATGGTGGACAGGCTTTGGGTAGTCAGGAAGTGAGTTATGCGCAGCAGTATTCCTAGCCTCTGAATTGATTTTGCAGCCACTCTGTTTATGTGGCAAGTCCAGTTAAGCTTCTGTTCAATGGTAACCACAAGGATGTTGATAGTCGGGGATTCAGTGATGGTAATATTGTTGAATGTCAAGAAGCGGTGGTTAGATTGTTTCTTCTTGGAGATGGTCATTTCCTGGCATTTCTGTGGTGCAAATATTACTTGACATTTGTCAGCTCAAGCCAGAATATTGTCCAGGTCTTGTTTCATTTGAACATGGGCTGCTTCAGTATTTGAGGAGTTGTGAACAATGCTGAATATTGTGTACTTATTGGCAAGCATCCCCATTTCTGACCTTATGATGGTGAGGTCATCGATGAAGCAGCAGAAGATTGTTGAGTCTAGGATACTACCCTGAAGAACTCCTACAGAGATGTTCTGGAGTTGAGACGACTGACTTACAACCTATGTGCCAGATATGGCTCCAACCACCGGAGAGTTTTCCCCTGATTCCCACTGACTCCAGTTTTGCTATGGGTCCTTGATGCCACACTCGATCAAATATGCCCTTGATGTCAAGGGCTGTCATTCTTACTTCATCTTGAGAAGTCAGCTGTTTTATCCATGTTTGAACCAAGGCTGTAATGAGGTCAGGAGCTGAGTGACCCTGGTGGAACCCAAACTCAGCATCACTGAGTTTGTTTCTGAGCAGGTGCTGTTATTGATGAGACCTTCCATTACTTTACTGTTGATCGCAAATGGATTGTTGAGGTAGTAATTGACTGACTTGGATTTGTTATGCTTTTTGTGTACAGGACATACCTGGGCAATTTTCCATTGTCAGATAGATGCTAATTTTGTAACTTTGCTGAAAGAGCTTGGCTAGGGGAGTAGCAAGTTCTGCAGCACAAGTCTTCAGTACTATTGCTGTAATATTGTCAGGACCCATAGCCTTTGAGTATCCAGCACTTCCAATCATTTCTTGATATCAGGTGAAGTGAAATGAATCAGCTGAAGACTGTCATTCATTTTGCTGATGGGGCAGTAATTAGACAGGTTGTACTTTGTCCTACTGTTTGGGGATCAGACTTAGCTGGACAATTTCCCACAGATTCTAGATCAGTGGTGCTGGAAGAGCACAGCAATTCAGGCAGCATCCGAGGACAGGCAAAATCGACGTTTCGGGCAAAAGCCCTTCATCAGGAATAAAGGCAGAGAGCCTGAAGCGTGGAGAGATAAGCTAGAGGAGGGTGGGGGTGGGGATAGAGTAGCATAGAGTACAATAGGTGAGTGGGGGAGGAGATGAAGGTGATAGGTCAGGGAGGAGAGGGTGGAGTGGATAGGTGGAAAAGGAGCTGGGCAGTCAGACAAGTCAAGGGGACAGTGTTGCTGGAGGTTAGAAACTAGGATGAGGTGGGGGAAGGGGAAATGAGGAAGCTGTTGAAGTCCACATTGATGCCCTGGGGTTGAAGTGTTCTGAGGCGGAAGATGAGGCGTTCTTCTTCCATGCGTCTGGTGGTGAGGGAGCGGTGGTGGATGCCAGTCTTCTAACCATACTGAAACAGCTTGGCCAGGGCATGGCTTGTTTTGCAGCACTTCTTTTTTATTTGTGTGGAATGTGGGTGGTATTGGCTGGGCCAATATTTATTCTAACTGTTATTATAATCGACTTGGAGATTTTTTTTAAAAGTATTCATTCACAGGATGAGGATGTCACTGGATAGGCCAGCATTTATTGTCCACCATGTTACTGTGGGTCTATAATCACATGTATACCAGACAAGGATGGCACATTTCTTCCCTAAAGGACATCAGTGAACCAGATACATTTTTCCAATGTTCAACAATAGTTTCATAGTCATCATTAGACTCTTAATTCCAGATTTTTATTGAATTCAAATTCCATCATCTGCCATGACAGGATTTGAACCCAGATCCCCAGTACATTATCAGGATCTCTGAATTAACAACCCAATGTTAATATTACTGGGCCATCACCTCCCACTGTGGTGATGAGCTACCCCTTGAATTACATCAGTCCCTGTGGTGTCAGGCCACCCATAATGCTGTTAGGAAAGGAACTCCAGGATTTTACCCTGCACAGTGAAGGAAATATGATAAAGCCCCATGTTAAAATGGTTTTCATCTTTGAGGGGACCTTTTCAGGTAGTGATGTTCTCATGCATCTGATGGTGTTGAAGAAGCCATTGTGAGTTACTGCAGTGTCTTCTGTAAACAGTACACACTGTTGCCATTGTGCATCAGTGGTGAATACAGTGTATGTTGAAGAAGTTGAATGGGGTGCCAATCAAGTGGAAATTATTATTCTGATTGGTGTCAAGCCTCTTGAATGTTATTTGACTTGTACCTATCTAACCAAGTGGAGAGAATTCCATCACAATCCTGACATGCCTTGTAGATGGTGATAGACATTGGGGAGATATGAGAGGAGTTATTTGGAGCAGAATTCCTGGCTTCTGACATGCTCTTGCAGCCATAGTATGTATATGTCTGCTCCAGTTCAATACCTGGTCAATGGTAACCTGCATGATGTTGATAATGGGGCATTTGGTGAGGGTAATGCCATTCCAGCAGTGATGGTTAGATTGATGGTAGATAGAGTTATACAGAATGGAAACAGACTCTTCAGCCCAAATCCTCATGCCGACCAGGTTTTCTAAACTGAACTGGTCCCATTTGTCTGTGTTTGGCCCTTTCCTATCTAAATGTTCTCATGGTACCTGGCTCCACCCACTTCCCCTGGCAACTTGATTTATATATGTATCATCCTTTGTGTGAAAACATTGCCCCTCAGATCTCTTTTAAATCTTTCTCCTCTTACCTTAAACCTAAATCCTCTAGTTTTGGACTCCCCTACTCGGGGAAAAGATCTTGGCTATTCACCCGATCTACACTCCTCGTGATTTTATAAACCTCTATACGTCACCCCTCAGCCTCCGATACAGCAGAGAAAAATGTTATAACCTATCAAGCCTCTTCTTGTAACTCAACCCTCCAATCTCCATAACATACTTATAAATCTTTTTTGTACCCTTTCCAGAAACATAACATCCCTACTCATGCAGGGTGAACAGAATTATACATAGTACTCCAAATGTGGCCTTACCAATGTCTTGTACAGCTGTAACATGATGTCCCCCCCCCCCCCACACCCCCCAACTCCTGTACTCAATGCTCTGACTGATGAAGGCAAGTGTGCCAAACACCACCTTCACTACCTGGTCTACCTGTGACACCATTTCCAAGAAACTACATACCTGCACCCTTAGATTTCTCTTTGACAACATACCCCAGGTCCCTATGGTAAATTGTATAAGTCCTGTCCTGCGTTCTCTTATCAAAATGCAACATATCCGATCTAAACTCCATCTACCATTCCTCATCTCATTAGCCCAGTTGATCAAAATCCCGTTGTACTCTTAGACAATCTTCTTCACTGTCCACTGTACGACCAATTTTGGTGTCATCCACAAACTCACCAACCATGTCTCTTATACTGGGGAGAAAGTGAGGTCTGCAGATGCTGGAGATCAGAGCTGGAAATGTGTTATGTCTCTTATACTGTCATTCAAATTGTTTATATATGGCCAACAACACAATCATTTCCAGGCACTTGTCAGCCCAGGTTTGAATGTTGTCCAGTTGGCTGCATGAAAACACAAATTGCTTCATTATCTGAGAAGCTGTGAACACTGCTAAATATTGTACAATCAATCATCAGTGAACATCCCCACTTCTGACATTATGATGGAGGGAAGAGTATTGATGAGACAAAAGGTGACTAGGAGTAGGAAACTACACTGAGAAACACATACAGTGACATCCTGGAGCTGGGATGGTTGACTTCCAACAACCATAACAATCTTCCTGTATGCTAGGTACGACTCCAACCAATTGAGCACTTTCTCCTCAATTACCATTGATTCCAGTTTTTGTCAGGCTCTTTGATGTTATATTCGGTCTAATTTAACCCCTCAACTCACCTCTGAAGTTCAACTCTTTTGTCCACGTTTGGATCAAGGCTACAATGACACCAGGAGTCAAGTGGCCCTGCAGAATGCAAACTGAACATAAAATGAGCAGCTCACTCCTTTTCAGATGCCACTTAACAACACCATTGCTGATTCAATTCATCACTTTACTAATGATCAAATGTGGATTGATCGGCCAGTAATTGATTGAATTGGATTTTTTCTGCTTTTTGTGAACAGGATACAGCTGGGAAACTTACCACATACTCGGGTAGATACCAGTTTGTACTGGAACAGCATTGCTTGGGGTACAACTAGTTCTAGATGACAAGTTTTTAGTAATATTGCCATAAGGTTGTTGGAGTCATAGCCTTTGCAATATCATTACATTACATTACAGCGTGGAAACAGGCCCTTCGGCCCAACAAGTCCACACCGACCCGCTGAAGCGCAACCCACCCATGCCCTACATTTACCCCTTACCTAACACTACGGGCAATTTAGCATGGCCAATTCACCTGACCTGCACATCTTTTAGACTGTGGGAGGAAACCGGAGCACCCGGAGGAAACCCACACAGACACAGGGAGAACGTGCAAACTCCACACAGTCAGTCGCCTGAGGCGGGAATTGAACCCAGGTCTCAGGTGCTGTGAGGCAGCAGTGCTAACCACTGTGCCACCGTGCCGCCCACGTCCTTAGCTATTTCTTAACATCACATGCAATGAACTTAATTGGTTGAAGACCGTCATCTATGATACTGGGGATAACCATTGCGATTTGCCACAAGCCTCTCAATATTAGTTACATAGGCTTTATAGGGTCAACTGGCCCTGTTTTGCCATGGTAATGACATGCCTTAGCCAAAACTGGGTGGTTTGTTTTTTTTTATTTTTCTGTAGCAATTTGGCACATTTAAGTGATTTGCTATACAACTTCAGAGAGCTTTTGAATGTTATTTGACTTGTACCCATCTAACCAAGCAATTAGCTACAATATTGTCTGGGGTCACAGCAGATTTCCTTCCCTAAAGGATTTTAGTGAACAGATGGGTTTTTACAATGGTTGAGAGTTTTATGGTCAGAATTACTTTATTAACTAAATCCAAATTCCTCCAGGTGCAGCAATGGAATTTCAACTTAGATCATGACAGCATTAACCTGCTCTACTGGATCACTCCATACCATTTTTTAAATTTAGTGCAATTACCATTATATCATATCGCCCTAGAAGCACAGAAGGAAAAAAAAGCACTAAAGTTAATAAATGGCACATAGTGGTCTGACTTATATTTGCAGATCCTTGCTAGTTTATTTGTAATATGTTATTCCCATGCTTAGATTAGATTTCCTATAGTGTGGAAACAGGCCCTTCGGCTCAACCAGTCCACACCGACCCTCCGAAGTGTAACCCACCCAGACCCATTTCCCTCTGACGAATGCACCTAACACTATGGGCAATTTAACATGGCCAATTCACCTGACCTGCACATCTTTTGATTGTGGGAGGAAACCGGAGCACCGGAGGAAACCCACACAGACCCGAGGAGAAAGTGCAAACTCCACACAGACAGTTACCTGAGGCTGGAATCGAATCTGGTGCTGTGAGGCAGCAGTGCAAACCACTGTGCCATCGTGCCACCCCTAAGCGTTGTGCTTGCTAGATCTTAATTTTTATTTAAAGTATAACCCTATTATTTCAATATGTATAGCACAGAAACAGACTGTTTGGTCCCATTCGTCCGTCAGCCCAGGTATCTTAAATTAATCTAGTCCCATTTGCCAGCATTTGGCCCATATCCCTTTAAACCTTTCCCATTCATATACCCATCCAGATGCCTTTTCAATATTTAAAGGGAGGCAATTTCCTAGTAGTACTGTTAATCCAGAAACTCAGATAACATACTGGGGACCTGGGTTCAAATCCTGCCATGGTAGAATTTGAATTCAATAAATATCTGGGATTAAGAATCTAGCGATAACCATGAATCGATTGTCAGGAAAAACCCATCTGGCTCACTAATGTCTTTTCAGGAAGGAAACTGCCATCCGTACCTGGTCTGGCCTACATGTAACTCCAGATCCACAGCAATGTGATCGACTCTTAACTGCCCTCTGGGAAATTAGGGATGGGCAATGAATGCTGGCCTAGCAAGCGATGCCCTCATCCTGAGAATGAATTTTTTAAAATTATGAACATGTGTGTTAGGAGCAGTAATAGGTCACTTCGTGTTCAAGTCTGCTCGATTATTCCATCAGATTACTGTCCATCTAATTACTTCACATTCCAGCCTAACCCAGATTATTCTTTCATTTGCCTTAAATATTCAAACACATTGCCTTTTGGGAGACTTCTAAATTCTGTGGGAAAGAAAATTTCTAGTTGCTGGTCTCTTAGCTCTGGATTCTCACACAAGAGTATACATCCTTTCCACATGCACCCAGTCAAGACCCCTCAGAATCTTATATGCCTCAATCACATCACCACTTACTCATTGCATTTCAGCAGATAGAGGTCTAGCCGATCCACTGATGAAAGGTTTATTTTTACCGTCTCTGAATTGTTTCCAATGCATTTTTTATCTTTCCTTCATAAGAATAGAATTTCCTTGTCTATTTTAATTTTTCTACTCAATTCCTGATCGATGACTGCCCTGGTTTTTCCCTGGAAAGTGGTTTGCATTCCACTTTTCTGAACATTACCGCCCCCCCAAGACCAGTTAGTGGTAGGGGTTGAAAAACTGTCTCTCACCTTTCTGCGGGGACAAAGAGACATTTTGGGTTAAAAAAAACACAAACACAATAAATCGAATCACCATAGTAACTCTTCCGTTATGAATCACGAAACGAATGCGAACAGGAACAGAAAAAAAACACACAATTTACCTTCCACCACCTCCACACGGAGTCAGAGCGCCCTCCAGCGGTTTTCCCGTCCTCCCGGAAATGCGTCTGATTACAACCGGAAACTCCATCTCTAACGCGGTTGCTAAGGGCGCTGACGGTAACCTAGGGAGTCCCGCTCCTACACAGCAACGTCGACCGTCTTGAATTGTTTTATTTTAAGACTCGATTTTCATTGAAATAAAGTGTGGAAAATGACGAACAATGTCCTGTGCGAAATAAATTGGGACGATGGCTTCGCTATACCCGTGGCAAATGCAGAAAACAAGTCTTTGGAAGATGAGGTAACTGGTGGCCCCAGGGACGAAAGTCCCCGTCAGTGCATTTAGTTAAAATACAACGTAATTCATTATTGAAAATAGCTGTTTCCCTCCTTTGTCGAATGAGGGTGAAATTCTACTTTCGATTTTGGTTTTGTGATTCAGTTGTGCTTTCCTTTCATGAAATACAATATCAATCACTAAAACTTCGCAATTTACTTGAATCTCACACTAGTTTTCCGTCCACCCACTATAATTCGGCAGGAAACAAAACCGTAGTTTTTAAAGTACTTTTTCATCCCGCTAAAGTGTTAATATCAACTTCAGCGCTTCGTAAGACTATACCTGATACCCGGGTCTTCCATGGTACAGAGGTGTATTAGGCGATCTGTATATCCACTGCCTTTTTATTAGAGACATTTCTCATCGTATATTCAACCACTATTACTAAAAGTAATGTACAGCCTAACGTTAATTTATTTTTCGGAAGCAGAATGAGATTTGTGTTTATCACCTCGAGAAACAAAAACATGGTTGAATAAAACTTAGTAAAAATAACATAATTTATATCCATCGAATTTATTTAACAGCTAAACAGTGTTTAATGTATGATTGTATCATGATGTGAAAATATTTAATACTATGCCATTTACAGCGAAACTATTCCTATTAAAGCAGATATTTTAGGAGTTTGGGCATCTAGAGCAGATTGCACACAATACCACAGCTTAGCAGAGACTTAGGTTCAATTCCAGCCTTGAGTGATTGTCTTTGTAGAGTTTGTATGTCCTTCCTATGTCAGCATGGGTTTTCTTCCACAATCCAAAGTTGTGC
Source organism: Chiloscyllium plagiosum (assembly GCF_037043375.1). NCBI lineage: Eukaryota > Metazoa > Chordata > Chondrichthyes > Orectolobiformes > Hemiscylliidae > Chiloscyllium > Chiloscyllium plagiosum. The sequence goes on along the minus strand of NW_028270151.1, from coordinate 36,522,307 downwards.
AGGCTAGGTGGGTTGGCAATGGTAAATGCAGGGCCATGGGAATAGGGTTGGGAGGTGAGGTGCTCTCCAAAGGGTCGATGCAGAATTAATGGACCGAAAGGCCTCAGTTTGCACAAAGGGATTCAGTAGTGAGGCAACGCTATGGACTGGAAAATAAGGATTCCAATTTTTATAAGTTAGATAAATATGAGGTGCTGCATTCTGGGAAGGCAAATTTTAGCAGGACTTATACACTTAATGGTAAGATCCTCGGGCGTGTTGCTGAACAAAAGACCTTGGAGTGCATGTTCATAGATCCTTGAAAGTGGAGTCGCAGATAGATAGGATAGTGAAGAAGGGGTTTGGTATGCTTTCCTTTATTGGTCAGAGTATTGAGTACAGGAGTTGGGAGGTCATATTGCGGCTGTACAGGACATTGGTTAGGCCACTTTTGGACTATAGCGTGCAATTCTGGTCTCCTTTCTATTGGAACGATGTTGTGAAACTTGAAAGGGTTCAAAAAAGATTTACAAGGATGTTGCCAAGGTTAGTGGATTTTGAGCTATAGGGTGAGGCTGTACAAGCTGGGGCAGTTTTTCCTGGAGCGTCAAAGGCTGAGGAGGTGACCTTAGAGAGGTTTATAAAGTCATGAGGGACATGGATAGGATAAATAGACAAAGTATTTTCCCTGGGCTGGGGGAATTCAGAACTAGAGGGCAGAGTTTTAGGGTGAGAGGGAAAAGATATAAAAGGGACCTAAGGGGCAACTTTTTCACTCAGAGGGTGGTACATGTACGGAGTGAGCTGCCAGAGGAAGTGGTGGAGGCTTGTACAATTATAACATGCCAAAGGCATCTCAATGGGTATATGAAAAGGAAGGTTTTCGAGAGATATGGACCAAATGCTGGCAAATGGGACGAGATTAATTTAGGATTTAATTGGTTGGTGTAGATGAGTTGGATTGATGGGGCTGTTTCCGTGCTGTGTATCTCTATGACTCTAATCGGGGTATCAAATGAAATCAAAATACTGGAAATCTAAAACAAACACAAAGAATTCTGGAAAAAATCTGGTATGGAGGCGCCTGTGGAAAAAGAAATAGAAATAGTTGAACCTTCAAGTTCAGTGTGACTCTTCTTCACGGCACAAAACATTGATCCTCTCTCAACAGATACTGCCAGACCTACAGGTGTATGAAAGATTTGCACCAGGGTTTCAGCAGCAGATAAAGGCAGAGGCAAAGGTTGATGAGGGGCCAATTATGTCATGAAGGTGAAAATAGGAAGTTTGATTGATCGCTTAGAGATAGGAATGAAACCAGATATTGGGGTCAAGTATGGTACTAAGGTTGTGAACAGTGTGGTCTGCCTCAGACAGGAGGAACAATTCTCTTGGTAGCTAGGAGAGTTTGAAACTGGGGTGGTAGACAATGGTTTCTGTCTTCCCAATATTACACATCTGTACAAGATATTGGACAAGCAGTCTGATAATCCATCAGCAGTGGAAGACCTGGACTGTCTGCAGGCCAGTTTATGGCATGCCCACATTTGCATCACAAAATTTCAAATTCAAGTCCTACTCCAGAAGCTGAATGTAAAAATCAAGGCTAACACTCAAAAGTGCAGTACCAAAGAAACAATACACTGTTAGAGTTGCTGTTCTTTGGATAAGAAATTGACCATTGATGTACACCTTAGGAAGATGTCAAAGATGCTATGGCACTATTTTGAAAAAGTTGTATCCAGTATCCTGATAAATACTTATCTCTAAATCAGCATCATACACATTTGATTTTTTTTTAGACAATATTGCACTCCTGCCTCTGGAAATTTGCTGTGTTCCTAGTAGGTAGACATTTTTACATTACATCAGTGATTACAATGCAAAATTGGTTGTAAAGTGCCTTGATAAATCCGAAAGTCATAAAAAGGAGCGACATAAAGTCGTCTTTCTTTCTGAATGTTAGCAGTTTACATGTGAAAAACAGTGCTATATTTTCAGACGATGTCACCAACGGACAAAATATAAATGAGAAATAGGCATGGATCATGGTAATGGTACAGGAGCAGAAGAAGATACGACTGCAGGTGATTTTCTAAATAGACAGCTATGAGTGGAGGAAATTCAGTGAATCCCAATGGGACCTCAATATTCAGGGCCTAGGTTACAAAATAAAGCAGTACGGTAACATTTTAAAAAAAATGAATGATACCAGATAAGTGCAGTCCCAGGTAGCTGGATAACAATGGAGAGGCATTAAAGAAAGGTAGCATAGTCAACCATGCTAAGGCTGCAGACTAAATGAAGAGGCCATTTTTTTCATTCAAGTAGTTGTTCTCAGTTATTGCCTATAATAAAACTGCAAATGTGTTGAAGTGTAATTATTCTTTCATTGATGATACATAAGTTGCAGGAAATTCAAAAGAAACACAGTGTGTAATGTAAATTTAGTTTAAATATCGTATTTAAATTAATGCTAAAGTTAGTCACATTTTAAATTCAGTTGTATTACAAGAAACACTAAATATGTTTTTAATCTGCTGAACTGGCTCAGATGCTGCTTCGTAGCAGCAAGTTATACAGCAATATCGGTTAAACAGATTGATAATATTTGCATCACCAGTAAAATATTTCACACATTCACACAATGTAAGACATTAAATTATACTTTCTGATCTTATTACTATAGGTACAAAAGAAGCAGAAGGAAAAAAAATAACCTTGAAAGCCAGCTGACTAATGTTGAGGACCGCATCCATGCAATGACAATGCATCTGCAGAATGTTCATCAGG